>NC_091061.1:109266285-109569316 GCF_000393655.2 Nicotiana sylvestris
GTTGGCGACAGTAGCTCTTACGCTTTTGGTCGTTGCGACCGCTTAGTGTGTATGGACCTGAGGCTCATTACGCTGGCGACAATGTCTACTATGCTTTGCCCTTAGGCATTTGTAGGCTTTGTTTATCTCTCGTTAAGGACTTTTTGAAATGATATTGCCTGACCCGTCATCGATTCGTGAAGAACCTCGATTTCAAGTCGTTTGCGGCGATGTTCAAGCACCTCAAAAGGTTTAGCTCGTAAGTTGAGTAGCTCGAAGCCCTATGATTTGGAGCTGACATGGTCGAAGCTTGTTTGCCTATCGAGGGTAGCATGTTTGACCGGTTCTTTTCGAAGTAGATTCGAAGTAATGGCCTGTGATTTTATAGTGACAGTCGGGCATCCTCGAGTCGCGTTAATTTGGATGGTGCAGTCGTATTGACTGTATGCATTTGTGTTTGGCCGAAGCCATTTTTGATCCCTTGTGTGGTAGTTTAGGCGTCTATACCGAGGGTATGCCCTTTCGGGAGTCTTACAAATATGACATATAACCTAAACTTCGGGATTGAGCTTTATGCCTGTGGTAAGGTCTTACAAAATTTTCACACTTGTTGAGGTCTTACAGTTTTGTCATGCATGTTGAGGTCTTAAAGCTTTGTCATGCCTGTTGAGGTCTTACAGTATGGTCATGCATGTTGAGGTCTTATAGTGTGTTCATGCCTGTTAAGGTCTTACAGTATGTTTATGCCTGTTGAGTCTTACAGTATGTTCATGCCTGTTGAGGTCTTACAGTTTTTTCATGCATGTTGAGGTCTTACAGTTTTTTTCATTGCCCCATCAAACAGTCCTTTCTAGACCGAGTCTGCCCGCTTGGGGTCTTATGGCCTCAGGTTTTTAAGTGAATGGCGATTGGTGACAGTCTCTTAGTCATCGAGTTTGTTTAGGCTTAGAGGCCGTTATTCGCGAGCTCGGAATTTCCTCATTGATGGCTTACATTTTTTAGGAGATTTTGACCCTGGGGTCATGTGTTTTCTAAGTTTGTGATGCTAGTCTCCGAGTGTTCGGGGCATCTTCTCTTTTGGAGACATTCCGTGATTTCCGTACCGAATTATTGGTGCTATTCTCCAAGTATCTCGGGGTGTTCTCGGTGAAGGGATCCTTGTTGTGAGGATGTTGGATTTTCTTTGGAGTACGAGATGCTTTGGCGAAAGATATTCTTTGATTGTTTGGCATAAGTACATGCTGTTTTGTTGCCGCGAGCCCAGCTTATGCGGACACGGTTCATTTGACCGTTTGTCCCGGTACATAGTTTTCTATTGGAACTTTTTTCGTCATTTCCCGGTTCTTCCGAGTAGATGGCCTCTGAAAGTGGTGCCCCCTAGTGTTCGGGGTTGATTTCAAAAGAAGCCCCGCAAGCTTGTCGGATCCTCCTTAGGTGGAGCGTGTACGTTGCCTCATTAAAAACTTTGCTGGTGAAACCTTTTTTGGGACAAAATCTCGGCCCAAGGAAAAGAACGCAATGGATGCCGCTAAGGCCTTGAGATCTTCAGGTTGGGTCAACGTTTCTGACCGCCCCGACCGGGTGTCTACATAGGGGTTAGTGCAAAATAATGAAAGAAGGAGGTGGTTTTACCTTATCGTGGGGTGCGCCAGCGATGTTTCGAGGCATGATGTGTCCCTGTTGTTTGGAGCAAGGACTCGATACGGTCCTCCATTGTGTTTAATCGGGCTTAGCCGAAGACGTAGTTTGATTATCCTTTGACCCTTCCGAGAGTAGAGATATTGGTATTAGCGCTACGTTACGTAACACGAACACTTCCCTTGATGTGTGTTGTTCCCCATAGATGGTTTTAATTCCGTCCTTTGTTGGGGATTCCACCTTTTGGTGAAGGGAAGATTGTACCGCTCTCATGCGGTCTGTCCGCGGCCGTCCGAATAATTATGCATTTATGCTGGCATCTCCTTTGATGTTATGGAATTTGGCGTTCCGGTCTGCGTCGGTAGTGCCAGCTGAGAGAATGGTCTCTCCTTTCATTATTTCTATTACTGTGTTGAATCCATCAAGGATTCGAGAGGCGAGCATGATTTGGTCTAGCATTCTAAGCTGCTCTATCACTCTCGACCCGATAATATTGGTCGAGCTACCTGGATTCACAAGCGCACGTTTTATTCAAAATGGATGAATGAGGAAAGAGGTTACCAGTGCATTGTTATGAAGTTGGGGCGAGGTTTCGGAGCCATTCCTGCTGAATGTAAGGGCACCTTCAGGTACGTATCCCCGGGTTTGTCTTTCTCCGGTGATGGATATTTTTGTCCTCCTCTTCACAAGTTCCTGGGAAGTGTCGACGCCCTCCCAATACCATGATAACGTGTCGTGGCCCATTTGATTCGTTCTTCTTGGCTGCCTTTCTTTCTCGGAGCTGGTGGCAATCTTGGGTCTTATGTTTATGCGTATTATGAAGCTCACATACCATGTTATGACTCCTCTAGGAAGGATCCGACTGAATAGGCCTAGGCCATTTGATGTCCCTGGTTTTGTTGATGGTGGACGTGATGTCTGATGTAGCGACGTTGAAGTTGCATCTTGATAAGCGAGGTGCCCTCGCTGGCCTCGTGTCTCTGTCGAATCTGGCTCTGTTGATGAGCCCTCGAGGATATTGTCGTTGATCCATTCTCCGACCATTGCGAGGTAGGTTGCGCCTCGGGGCATTCCTCTTATCTTCAATGTATTGCTGGTATCTTTCTTTGTTAGGGTTCGGCTCCTTTGCCAAGAGTCTACTTGGATATACTGAGCCCGAGGGGGTTCCCAACTGGTTATCCTCGACCCTGATTTTTGATTGGTACCGGTTGTGGACGTCCGACCAGGTCGTAGCTGGATACTCGATCAAGTTCTATTTCAACTGTCCTGAAGCCATCGAGCTTCGTTCATTTAGGCCTTGAGTGCAGGTTTGCACCGCTCAGTCATCGGAGACCGGGGGTAGTTCTATTCATTCCGTCGGGAAATGAGATACGAATTCTTGCAGTATTTCATTCTCCTTTTGCTTAATCTTGAATACGTCGGACTTTCTTGTTTCTACTTTGATGGCACCGGCATGTGCCTTTATAAAGGAATCTGCCAGCATGGCAAATGAATCTATGGAGTCGGGAGTTAGGTTGTGATGCCACATCATGGCCCCCTTCGAGAGCATTTCTCCAAACTTCTTCAGTAAGACGGACTCTATCTCGTCGTCTCCTATGTCATTGCCCTTTACCGCGCACGTGTAGGCAGTGACATGTTCGTCGGGATCTGAGGCCCCATTGTATTTTGGGAGTTCCGGCATTCTAAACTACTTTGGAATGGGTTCGGAGCCGCTTCCTCTGGGAATGGCCGTTGCACGAATTTCTTCAAATCTATACCCTCCAGGACCGGCGGTGCGCCCGGGATTCGGTCGACCCTGGAATTGTAGGTCTCGGCCTTTTTATCGTTGACTGCTATCATCTTCTCACCTGATTCGATCCTTTTGGTGAGGTCCTCGACCAATTTCACGATGGCAGGGTCGGCTATCGATCCGTTGTTGCTCGATCTCTCCGGTACCTGTTCGGTTGGGGGAGTAGTTTTCGGTGCTACTGTGACGACCCGACCGGTCGTCTTAAAAATTAACACCCCAATCCCCCATTAACTGTTTTCCTCAATTTTACTTCTGCTATTTTGATTTGCCGGGATGTTCGGTTTTAAGTTTCGGAGAATTTTGGGACACTTAGTCCCTAAATAAGAGCTTAAGTGTTAGAAAGTTGACTGTAGTCGGAACTGTCACGACCCAAACTAGAGGGCCATGACTAGCACCCGACCACACTTGCCGAGCACCAACATACATTTCATCTAACCTTCATTATTATCTTTTAGGGATGGCGAGATCATTATAAATGGTAGACCTGGATCATGGACAACCAACAATAAAATATGACGACATGAACATACATAGCAGGGGATGACCAGACAATCAAGAAACTACATATAAGGTATGAGCTACCACGCTACTATGAAAGACTATACAACAAAAACTAGCCGACAAGGCATACCAAACTATACATGAGTCGACACCTGTCTATGAGCCTCTAAAGGAACATAAGTGCTGCAACATAGCCGGAACAGGGCCCCGACATACCCATAATGTCTATAACAAAAATGCATACCAAGAACAAGGCAAGTCCGGAGAAGGGATCTCGCCAATCACCGCTGAACTGGACAGCCTATTGTGGTGGGAGAGTTGCACCTGCCTGTCTATCAGGACCTGCAGCACGACATGCAGCGTCCACAAATAAAAGGACGTCAGTACGAATAAAGTACTGAGTATGTAAGGCAGGGAACCATAAATACGATCAGTAATGTAAGCAAGGATAGAGAATATACAACCTGTAACATCTTAGTACCTCTGAGGGCTACTTACATGAAATGCATGATACATATGTATAAATACATAAACCCTTAAAACATTCGCCTCTGTGGGCATCATCATCATCATATCGTACCCGGCCATAATAGGCTCGGTAAAAAAACGTACCCGGCCATCATAAGGCTCGGTAGAATCGTACCCGGCCACGTGGAGCTCGGTAAAACCCAACTGATCAGTGGTTGCACAATAGGTGCCGTACCCGGCCAACTATAGCGTGGCTCGGTAGAGTAAAATAGATACATATATATAATGCATGCTCGACTCATGGAATCACATTCTAAACCTTTCGGAGTGACGTAAGGTCGGTATCCTCTGTACACGTTATTAGGACTAACTCTTCACTATGAACCTTATAAGAATCAGGAAGTACCAACAACATTGATAACATAAGAATAAGAGAAGCAACATTAACATCAATCGTTCCATAAGAGGGAAAACAATGTAAGTACTGCTAGCTTCTAAGAGTAGAGTATCTTGGAAGCTCGTTCATTACATTATGTACAATCGGAGTCGTGCAAAAGAAGGAAAGGGATAGCCTCACATACCTTGTATATACTTCCCCAATCTCAAGCTATGCAATTGTCAAAACTCCTTAGTCTACAATAAGAGAAACGATACTATCGTTATCATTTAAGCGTCATAACTATTATGTATCGACCACAACCTATTTTACGATAAAACGGACAACACCTCCCCTATATATATGACCTCACACCATTCTAAACAGTCACCAAACAGCCCAAACAACATCAATAATAAACATATTGAGCCTCCCAAAATAGTCCACACACAGCCTAATCACTCCATACATACGACGACCACCGTAGTCGTGTCAAACAACCTGGAAATATTACGAATAACTATCAGCCCATAACCCTACATATATATGGTGTTTCTCCACACCCTTCCTCCTCCAAAACTCCACAAGATAGTAGTAAAATACGCAGCCCAACAACAACGCAAAACAGTCCACAAAATAATAACATTACTACCAAGCCTTTCGATATATATTTCACAAGTTCTAGCTTCAATGGCTTAGCCGCAACTTGGATAATCTTAAATACATATAGAGTAAGAGGTTCCTTACCTTTATACAGAAATAAAAACTCCAATTTGACCTTAAATTTCCATGAAATATCCCTCCAATGCTGCCACAACAACAAAAAAGCGAAACTAGCGATCAATTAGTGTTTTTCGGCACTAGAATCACTTTAGAAGGCTTGAAATCACCTAGGATTGATATTAAGAACATGAGGGAGTATTTACAGAACATAAACCCTTTAAAACAACCTCCCACACGAGCTGGAACGACACAAAAATGAGCAACAACAAGAAGAACAAGAGACTTACTAGCACCACGGAATTCCCGACACTTGATTTGTGTTGTTTGCCCCTTTTTTGGGTCTTGAATCTTGAGAGAACCTTGAGAGGATGTTCCTAGGGTTCTAAGGTCTGAAAATAGTGAGAAGAAATGACTTAAAACGGGTTGGAGGCATCTTATATAGGTCCAAATATCTTAAACCGCCTTAGTGGGCCCCATAGAGAGGTGCTTGGCGCAGTCTCGCGAAAATGCGAATATCTCTCTACGCCGAGATCGTATCGATGAACGGTTTAATGCATTGGAAACTAGACTCATAGATATTTAATTTGGTTGGTAGATAACCCCGTAATTCCTTGTAAATTAGGAGAAAAGATTAGAAACATTTGACCTAATGTTTAAGTAAAATTATGAACCTAAGTTGCGACAACTTTTGTCGACTTTTGTTTCATAACTCGTTTGACTTCAAGACTTATGATACAGATATCATATGATTAAAATACCTTAATAAATGAACTCTTGAGTGTATTAAGCACCGCTAGATTACTTGAAAATACGAGTTACAACATCCTTGATTCATTTAACTTCTAATACTTGTTAATCACCCTTATACACTCTTGTATCACTTAAGACCAATAGGATTGACTTCTTATCATCTCAAAGATAATTCCTTTTTGGATTTATGTTAACTAATATATGGCATGAACTAACACATGTGGATATGGGTTGTAACACCCTCCCCCTTAGGAACATTCGTCCTCGAATGTAAGGGTTTATGGGGAGTTTAAATCATCATGGATTCCAATGGAAATTTCCGATCAATTTTCCCCTATAAAATGGTCACTAGCAAAACTTGCAAGTAATTAAGCCCAACATATGGCTTCACAAGGCTACACAAAGCATTATGCGTATTTACATTATCTACATATCACCATTTTGTATTAAGGAGGAGTATTCTCAAATTATTGCTTACCTCATAGAGCCGTTTCTTCTTCCAATGTATCCTGTCTTCCACCAGCATCCTTGTTATCTTCATTCTGGAATAAGTAAGGGTATTTAGACTTCATCTCCTCTTCTGCTTCCCATGTCATTTCTTCCATATTTTTGTTCCTCCACAATACTTTGACGGAAGCTACATCTTTTGTTCTCAGCTTGCGGACTTGCCGATCTAATATCGCCACTGGCACTTCTTCATATGATAGGTCCTCTGTAACTTGTACATCTTTGATAGGGATGACTCGAGAAGGGTCTCCAATACATTTTCTCAACATAGATACATGGAATACCGGGTGGACAAATTCCAATTCGGATGGCAATTCTAACTCATAAGCAACCTGTCCAATCCGTCGAAGAATTTTATACGGCCCGATATACCTTGGACTCAGCTTACCTTTCTTCCCAAAACGCATAATACCCTTCATTGGTGAGATCCTCAGGAAAACCCAATCACCAACCTCAAACTCTAGATCACGACGTCGGACATCAGAATAAGATTTTTGCCTGCTTTGTGCCGTCCTCAATCGCTCCTGTATCACTTTCACCTTCTCAATAGCTTGGTGAATCAAATCTGGCCCATATAATTCTGTTTCACCGACTTCGAACCATCCAACTGGTGATCTACATCTCCTCCCGTATAGTGCCTCATATGGGGCCATTTTAATACTGGAATGGTAGCTATTGTTATAGGCGAATTCTATGAGTGGAAGATGATCATCCCAATTCCCCTTAAAATCTAGAACACATGCTCGTAGCATATCTTCCAGTGTCTGAATGGTACGTTCAGCCTGTCCGTCAGTCTGCGGATGAAATGCAGTGCTGAGATTTACCTGTGTGCCTAAACCCTTCTGGAAAGACCTCCAAAAGTTAGCCGTAAATTGAGCTCCTCGGTCTGATATAATAGATATGGGCACACCATGAAGCCTAACAATCTCCTTGATATACAACTTTGCATAATCTTCAGCCGTGTAAGTTGTCTTCACTGGCAGAAAATGGGCACATTTTGTAAGTCGATCAATTATCACCCAGATGGAGTCAAACTTATGATAAGAGCGAGGTAATCCAATAATGAAGTCCATATTAATCACCTCCCACTTCCAGGTCGGAATCTCTATATTTTGAAGCAATCCACCGGGTTTCTGATGTTCTATCTTTACTTGTTGACAATTGGGACACTGGGCTACAAATTCTGCAATAGACTTCTTCATATTATCCCACCAATACTGCTCCTTGACATCATGATACATCTTTGTCGAGCCGGGATGGATGGAATATCGGGATTGATGAATCTCATTCATAATCTTCTCTCGCAACCCTGCCACATTAGGCACACACAATCGGCTCTGGTATCTCAGTGCCCCATCTTTTCCGATCCCAAAAGCCATACTTTTACACTGTTGAATGCTTTCTCTTAATCGTACTAAGATAGGATCTTCATATTGTCGTGCTTTTACCTCGGCTACCAAAGATGATTCTGATGTATTCTGTACAGTAACACCTCCGTCATCAGAGTCTAACAATCTGATTCTCATATTGGCTAGCTGATGAAGCTCTTTAATCAACCCCCATCTACCTGCCTCAATATGTACTAAGCTTCCCATTGATTTACGGCTGAGAGCGTCTGCCACAACATTGGCTTTACCGGGATGATACAATATCTCGACGTCGTAGTCTTTCAATAATTCAAGCCACCTACGCTGCCTCAAATTCAACTCTTTCTGCTTGAAGATGTATTGTAAACTCTTGTGATCTGTGTAGATGTCAACATGGACGTCGTATAAGTAGTGCCGCCATATCTTCAAAGCATATATTACTGCAGCCAATTCCAAATCATGGGTTGGATAATTCTTTTCATGCTTCTTCAATTGTCTTGATGCATAAGCAATCACATTCCCACGCTGCATCAATACGCACCCCAAACCTATACCTGAGGCATCACAATATACCACATAACCTTCTGTTCCTTCAGGAAGAGTGAGCACTGGTGCAGATGTCAATCGATTCTTCAACTCCTGAAAACTACGTTCACAAGTGTCAGACCACTGGAATTTGGTAGCTTTTTGTGTTAACTTAGTCAATGGTGATGATATAGAGGAAAATCCTTCTACAAACCGCCTATAATATCCTGCTAGCCCTAGGAAGCTGCGGACTTCTGATGGTGTTGTAGGTCTCGGCCAATTCTTTACTGCATCGATCTTCTGAGTGTCGACACTAATACCCTCATCAGATATCACATGGCCAAGGAATGCTACTGAGTTCAGCCAGAATTCACATTTGGAGAGCTTAGCATATAACTTACGATCCTGAAGCGTCTGTAATACTATCCGCAAGTGGCCCGCATGTTCCGCCTCCGAACGAGAATACACTAGAATGTCATCAATGAATACAATCACGAACACATCAAGATAGGGCCTGAATATAGTATTCATGAGATCCATAAAAGCTGCTGGGGCATTTGTTAGCCCGAACGACATCACCAAGAACTCAAAGTGCCCATATCTTGTCCGGAAGGCCGTCTTTGGAATATCCTTCTCCCTAACCCTCACCTGATGATACCCTGAACGTAAATCAATCTTGGAGAAATACTTGGCACCCTGGAGTTGGTCAAACAGGTCATCAATTCTTGGAAGTGGATACTTGTTCTTTATAGTAGACTTATTCAACTGTCGATAGTCGATACACATCCGTAACGACCCATCTTTCTTCCGCACGAATAGGACTGGTGCACCCCAAGGTGAAGTGCTAGGCCTAATAAAGCCCTTATCCAGCAAGTCCTTCAACTGCACCTTCAACTCTCGCAACTCTGCCGGGGCCATTCTGTATGGAGGAATAGAGATCGGTTGAGTGTCAGGCAACACATCAATGCTAAACTCAATCTCCCTTTCAGGAGGAAGGCCTGGGAGTTCATCTGGGAAAACATCTGGGAATTCGTTGACCACAGGGATTGATTGTAAAGTAGGCGGTTTCGCCTCCGCATCCCTAACGCGAACGAGATGATAAATGTAACCTTTTGAGATCATTTTCCTTGCCTTAAGATAGGAAATAAACCTACCTTTCGGTGTAGCAATGTTCCCTTTCCATTCAATGACGGGTTCACCCGGAAATTGGAACCTAACCATCTTCGTACGACAGTCAACATTTGCATAGCATGAGGCCAACCAGTCCATTCCCATTATCACATCAAAATCAACCATTTCTAACTCAAATAAATTTGCCGAGGTTTGACGACTACAAATCATCACAGTGCAACCTCTATATACCCTTCTAGCAATCACAGAATCTCCTATCGGAGTAGATACCGCGAGGGGTTTACTTATCAATTCAGGTTCAATGCCAAACTTATTAGCCACAAAGGGTGTAACATAGGATAATGTAGATCCCGGATCAATCAACGCATATACATCATAAGAAAACACAGATATAATACCTGTAACAACATCTGGAGACGACTCGAGATCCTGTCGACCTACTAGAGCATAGGTTCGATTTTGAGCACCACTCGAACTCGGCACTGCACCTCTACCCCTACCACGACCTGTCGACTGCTGAAAACCCCGTGCTGGAGGTCGAACTGATGAGGAAGAACCAGACACAGATCCAGTCGGCTGAGCCATACCATCACCTCCTCTATTAGGACAATCCCGCATCATATGGCCAGGCTGCCCGCACGAATAGCATGCATCAGAACCTCGACGACACAGTCCAAAGTGGGCCTTGCCGCACTGATCACAATGTGGTGTTGGGGGTCTCATCTGACTAGTATCCCTGTGATGTTGCGAGCCAGATGCCCGCGAACTCTGACCTGGACCAGAATAGGATCGATCATATCGAGGCCTCTGAAACTGTGGAGGAGCACTAGCTACAGGTGGCGCCGAACTCCTCGAAAACTGTGGCCTGATGCGGCCTCTGAAGTCATCAGAATACCCTGCAAATCTCGCCCTCTTATGCTGGCCCCTATCCTGCTCCCTAACTGCCCTCTGCTGGCGCTTACGATCCTCTAGGGTCTGGGCATAAGCTTGAATACGGGAAATATCCATGCCCTCCACCAAGGAGGCTGTCGTACACTCATTTATCAGATGTGGTCCCAACCCATTCACGAACATATGCACCCTATCACTCATCTCGGCCACCATATGGGGAGCATACCTTGCCAAAGAATCAAACTGCATACTGTACTCTCGCACACTCATATTACCTTGTCTAAGGTTCAAGAACTTATCAGCTCTAGCTCGTCGTATCTCAACTGGCAAGTAGTGACGAAGAAAGGCCTCAGAAAATTCCTTCCACATAGCTGGAGGAGGGTTCGGACCCCTGGATCTCTCCCAACTATCATACCAGAGAATCGCTAAATCCCGTAACCGATAAGAAGCCAACTCTACTGCCTCTGTATCACTAACATGCATAACCCGAAGTGTACGATGAACCTGGTCAATAAAAGTCTGTGGGTCCTCCTTGGGGTCTGATCCGGTAAACACTGGAGGGTCTAAATTAATAAAATCACAAACTCTTGTACTAACTGGTTTCTCAGCAGCACCTGTATTCTGCCTCTGAGCCTGAGCAACTACCAAGCTAGTCAATAACTGCAAAGCACTCCGCATATCCTGGTCTGGAGTGCCAGACGGAGGAACTGGAGGCACTGGGTGCCTTCTAATATCCTCTGGAGGAGATGGAGTAGATGAGGTATGAGAGGGCATCTCACTCTGAGCCTCACTTTGTCCTGCTCTGACTTGGGGCACCTGACTGGTACCCTCTCCCGCTGCTGTATCAAGCCGTCTACTAATCGTTTGCTTCCTAGTCGAAGGCATCACTGAAAAAAACAAGGTGAATATTAGAGACGAACACTTACGACTCAACTCTACGCACGATCTAGATTCAGGAAGAAGGTAACAACCCTAGATGTCATGTAGCCTCCTGATTATAAATGTGGCGCGCTACACATCCATAATCAAGAATCTACTAGACACGGCTCATAGACAACCCCTAGGACAGACTTGCTCTGATACCAAGTTTGTCACGACCCAAACTGGAGGGCCATGACTAGCACCCGACCACACTTGCCGAGCACCAACGTACATTTCATCTAACCTTCATTATTATCTTTTAGGGCTGACGAGATCAATATAAATGGTAGACCTGGATCATGGACAACCAACAATAAAATATGACGGCATGAACATACATAGCAGGGGATGACCAGACAATCAAGAAACTACATATAAGGTATGAGCTACCACGCTACTATGAAAGACTATACAACAAAAACTAGCCGACAAGGCATACCAAACTATACATGAGTCGACACCTGTCTATGAGCCTCTAAAGGAACATAAGTGCTGCAACATAGCCGGAACAGGGCCCCGACATACCCATAATGTCTATAACAAAAATGCATACCAAGACCAAGGCAAGTCCGGAGAAGGGATCTCGCCAATCACCGCTGAACTGGACAGCCTACTGTGGTGGGGGAGCTGCACCTGCCTGTCTATCAGGACCTGCAGCACGACATGCAGCGTCCACAAATAAAAGGACGTCAGTACGAATAAAGTACTGAGTATGTAAGGCAGGGAACCATAAATACGATCAGTAATGTAAGCAAGGATAGAGAATATACAACCTGTAACATCTTAGTACCTCTGAGGGCTACTTACATGAAATGCATGATACATATGTATAAATACATAAACCCTTAAAACATTCGCCTCTGTGGGCATCATCATCATCATCATATCGTACCCGGCCATAATAGGCTCGGTAAAAAAACGTACCCGGCCATCATAAGGCTCGGTAGAATCGTACCCGGCCACGTGGAGCTCGGTAAAACCCAACTGATCAGTGGTTGCACAATAGGTGCCGTACCCGGCCAACTATAGCGTGGCTCGGTAGAGTAAAATAGATACATATATATAATGCATGCTCGACTCATGGAATCACATTCTAAACCTTTCGGAGTGACGTAAGGTCGGTATCCTCTGTACACGTTATTAGGACTAACTCTTCACTATGAACCTTATAAGAATCAGGAAGTACCAACAACATTGATAACATAAGAATAAGAGAAGCAACATTAACATCAATCGTTCCATAAGAGGGAAAACAATGTAAGTACTGCTAGCTTCTAAGAGTAGAGTATCTTGGAAGCTCGTTCATTACATTATGTACAATCAGAGTCGTGCAAAAGAAGGAAAGGGATAGTCTCACATACCTTGTATATACTTCCCCAATCTCAAGCTATTCACTTGTCAAAACTCCTTAGTCTACAATAAGAGAAACGATACTATCGTTATTATTTAAGCGTCATAACTATTATGTATCGACCACAACCTATTTTACGATGAAACGGACAGCACCTCCCCTATATATATGACCTCACACCATTCTAAACAGTCACCAAACAGCCCAAACAACATCAATAATAAACATATTGAGCCTCCCAAAATAGTCCACACACAGCCTAATCACTCCATACATACGACGACCACCGTAGTCGTGTCAAACAACCTGGAAATATTACGAATAACTATCAGCCCATAACCCTACATATATATGGTGTTTCTCCACACCCTTCCTCCTCCAAAACTCCACAAGATAGTAGTAAAATACGCAGCCCAACAGCAACGCAAAACAGTCCACAAAATAATAACATTACTACCAAGCCTTTCGATATATATTTCACAAGTTCTAGCTTCAATGGCTTAGCCGCAACTTGGATAATCTTAAATACATATAGAGTAAGAGGTTCCTTACCTTTATACAGAAATAAAAACTCCAATTTGACCTTAAATTTCCATGAAATATCCCTCCAATGCTGCCACAACAACAAAAAAGCGAAACTAGCGATCAATTAGTGTTTTTCGGCACTAGAATCACTTTAGAAGGCTTGAAATTACCTAGGATTGATATTAAGAACATGAGGGAGTATTTACAGAACATAAACCCTTTAAAACAACCTCCCACACGAGCTGGAACGACACAAAAATGAGCAACAACAAGAAGAACAAGAGACTTACTAGCACCACGGAATTCCCGACACTTGATTTGTGTTGTTTGCCCCTTTTTTGGGTCTTGAATCTTGAGAGAACCTTGAGAGGATATTCCTAGGGTTCTAAGGTCTGAAAATAGTGAGAAGAAATGACTTAAAATGGGTTGGAGGCATCTTATATAGGTCCAAATATCTTAAACCGCCTTAGTGGGCCCCATAGAGAGGTGCTTGGCGCAGTCTCGCGAAAATGCGAATATCTCTCTACGCCGAGATCGTATCGATGAACGGTTTAATGCGTTGGAAACTAGACTCATAGATATTTAATTTGGTTAGTAGATAACCCCGTAATTCCTTGTAAATTAGGAGAAAAGATTAGAAACATTTGACCTAATGTTTAAGTAAAATTATGAACCTAAGTTGCGACAACTTTTGTCGACTTTTGTTTCATAACTCGTTTGACTTCAAGACTTATGATACAGATATCATATGATTAAAATACCTTAATAAATGAACTCTTGAGTGTATTAAGCACCGCTAGATTACTTGAAAATACGAGTTACAACATCCTTGATTCATTTAACTTCTAATACTTGTTAATCACCCTTATACACTCTTGTATCACTTAAGACCAATATGATTGACTTCTTATCATCTCAAAGATAATTCCTTTTTGGATTTATGTTAACTAATATATGGCATGAACTAACACATGTGGATATGGGTTGTAACAGGAACAGCGTGAAGACGACCTCGGAATGGAAATTTGATGGTTCCGTTAGCTTCATTAGGTGATTTTGGGCTTAGGGGCGTGTTCGGATTGTGTTTTGGAGGTCTTTAGCTAATTTAGGCTTGAAATGCCGAAAGTTGAATTTTTGAAGTTTCCGGTTCGATAGTAAGATTTTGATACAAGGGTCGGAATGGAATTCTGAGAGTAACAGTAGTTTCGTTATGTCATTTGGGATGTGTGTGCAAAATTTGAGGTCATTCGGAGGTGGTTTGGTTGGGTTTTTGATCAAAAGCGTGATTTAGAAGATTTTGGAAGACTTAGGCTTGAATACGATGTGTTTTGGTTGAATTGATGTTGTTTTAGGTGTTTTAAAGATTCATACAAGTTTAAATAAGGTTTTAGGATATGTTGGTTCCTTTGGTTGAGGTCCCGAGGGGCCTTGGTTCTGTTTCGGATGCTCAACGGATCATTATAAGTTGTTAAAAAGTTGCAGATTTTGTTCAGCTGTTGTAGAGGAATTTTACCCTTCGCGTTCGCGAGTGGAACATCGCGTTCGTAAAGAGTCATTTGAGGAAGGCAAATATTAAGCCTTCGCATTCGCGATGGGAGATCTGCGTTCGTGAAGTGCTGGATGATTGTGAACCGCGTTCGCGACTGGGCTTCGCGTTCGCGAAGGAGGAAATTTGGCCCAGTAGAATTTACTCATCACGTTCGCGATGAGAGGAACGCGTTCGTGAAAGTTAGACGGGTAAAGCATTGCATTGGCGAGGGCTTTGTCACGTTCGCGTAAGAGAACTTTTGGTCAATGTCATTTTTGTGCTTCGCAAACGCGAGGCTTTGGCCGCGTTCGCGAAGAAGGAATTAAATGCTTGGGCAGAATGTTTTAAAAGGTTTATTTTGCTAATTTTAGCCTAGGTTCCTCCATTGTTAGGCGATTTTGACGCTTTTTGAAGAGGGTTGAAGAGGAATTCAAGGGGAATCACTTGGAGGTAACATTTTATGACTTCATAACTCGTTTTTATGTGATTAAAGACCTAATTAGAGGTGTGAAATTTGGGAAAAATGGGTAATTAGGACTTGAGTTTAAGAGGCCTTTAAATGAGGATTTGAGGGGTCATTTGTACTCCGATTTTAGTGTTCTTGTTATTTATAGACTCGTGATAGTACGAGGTTTTTGAAAATGTAAATTTCACTTGATTCCGAGACATGGGCCCGAGGGGCATTTTGGTCATTTTATACAATTTCGCGTATTAGCTTAGAATTTAATTGTAGAATTAGTTACTTGAAGTGTTATTTACATTATACAAATGAATTGAATAGATTTGGGCCATTTGGATTCGAGTACTCGTGGCAAAGACGTGGTGTCGGGTTGATTTTGAGCCGGTTCGAGGTAAGTAGCTTGTCTAACATTGTGTGGGGGATCTTCCCTTAGGATTGATATATTTGGTAATTGAAATGCCTTGTACGTGAGGTGACAAGTGCGTACTTATGCAAATTGTTGGAAATCCGGTTTTCTTTAAGTACTTATCAGTCTGTTCCTTCTCCTACTTTTATTACTTGTACTATTAAGCCCGTTATTAGCTTAGAAAAGCATGTCTAAGTGATTTAATTGCTTTAATTGTTCAATCTGTTTACCCGAACTCTGTGCAACATGCTAGGCTAGAATTATTTATTGCCTTAATATGAAATTTCCCTTCTTTGAATATTTTCTTGCTACTGCTTTGTATTTACATTGGGACTACGGATGTGGGATTCCGGTAGCTCCCCCTTGTTTGTTTACTTTGGGACTGCGGGTTAGATTCCCGATAAATACCCCTGCACAGTTATATGGAACTACTGGAATGGACCTGGTAGATTCCCCCAATACTAGGTATTCACATTTGGGACTACGGATCGGGATTCCGGTAGATTCGCGCGCATTGATAGTTGGACTACGGGACGGGATCCCGGGAGATCCTTCGGACATAAATATGATGGGCTACGGGACGGTATCCCGAGAGATCCACTGGACAGTTGTAATTGGGACTACAGGACGGTATCCTAGAAGGTGCCCTGGTTGTTATCTTTGTGTTGAGCTGTATTTCTTTCCGTGGCTTGTTTTGTCTCTGTTCTAGTTGTTATTCTGTCAATTCTATGTTATTTCTTGCTGTTGCACTTATTTATACTGTTTTATTCCACACTATGAACCCTTATATTGTATTTAACCTCAGTAGGGCCCTGACCTTCCTCGTCACTACCCGATTGAGGTTAGGCTTGGCACTTACTGAGTACCGTTGTGGTGTACTCATGCCCCTTCTACGCATGTTTTTCATGTGCAGATCCAGGTACTTCTACTCAAGCCTACCATCCTTGAGGGAGGCGACTACTTAGAGACTTTGAGGTACATCTGCCTCGTCCGCAGACCGAGGAGTCCCTTTCTATTCCTGCCTTTTAGTATTTAGCCCTTCTGTACTTTCTGTAATTTATTAGACAAATTTTGGAGTTAGAGCTATGTAGTATTTCTTTTTCTTAGCTTGTGAGTCGTGGGTTTCCGGGTCTTGGATTTGGATATTGGTTTTGAGATTTATATATGGTGCATGCCGAGCAACACATTTGAACACTGTTGATGCCTTATTTCTGCTTTTAAATTGTTTTACTTTCGCAAGTTTTGGTTATCTTCTGCAATTTAGGCTTACCTAGTCGTAGAGACTAGGTGCCATCACGATGGTTCACGGAGGGCGAACGGGGTTGTGAAAAGTTGGTATCAAAGCTCTAGGTTCATAGGAGTCATGAATCACAAGCCGGTTTATTAGAGTCTCGCTGATCGGTACAGAGACATCTCTACTTATCTATGAGAGGCTATTTAACTGTTAGGAAAATTACACTTAACTTGATTTCCCTGTCGTGTGAGATTTTGACGTCACAATCCTAAACCTTTGTCTTCCATTCTCTCACAGATGGTGAGAACACGTGCTACCAGATATGATCAGACACCCGCGCCCCTTGAGAGAGCCGTCAGAGGTCGGGTCCGGGGTAGAAGCCGAGAACGCGCACGCGGTGCAGCTAGAGTACCCACGCGAGCTGCCACCAAGGAGCCACCAGCAGTTCCATCCAGAGCCCAGGCACCGGATACGCCTACTACTACTACCACTCCAGCACTTCAGGAGACATTAGCACAGTTCCTGAGCATGTTTGGTACATTAGTTCAGGCGGGGTTGATTCAGGTTGTACCAACTACTTCACATATCGAGGAAGGTATCCAGACTTCCACCACCCCCACTCCAGAGCAGCGAGTTCCCATTGTTCAAGTTCCCGGTGTCTGTTAATCCTCATAGGGCATATCTGGAATGGGTGCAACCAATTGTATATACCTCTGTTACTGTTGAATATAATTCGAAAATTTTATGTTCCACTGCCTCATTATAAACGTTGTTAATCTTCATTAACTGGGCGCCTCGTACCCTTCTTTATCTTGCTTCTTTTACTTGTTGAAATTTGTATTTATCTTCTTAATCGCTCGTTGTCTTTCACCATAAAGATGGATAGGCATTCTTTCCTTATGGCTTCTTATCAGTAGGCTTACACCTTTCAGTATACCCATGATCTTCTAAAGACCTCACATTTACTTATCGTAGGCATTATACAAAAATCCAATTCCTCTGACTCAGCTCTTCCACACCTATCTCTCTTTTCAGCCTTCTTTCTGGATGTAGGTATCGTCTTATTACGAATAAAATAGAATTTCAGAATTTGAATTCTTATAGGTGAGCTCTACCACACAATCTATAGTAAGAAGAAAGAGTTACAGTCCTAAATGGCCTGTAGCCTCCTGTTTATAAGTGTGGTGCACGACACACCCATAAACAAGACTCTACTAGACACGGCTTGTAGACTCCATAAGATAGAACTGCTCTGATACCACTTTTATCATGACCCAAACCGATGGGCCGCGATTGGCACCTGGTACCTTACTCAACCGAGTACGAACGTAACGTATCTTTCTTATTACATCATTATATACACATGACATACGGGCCTAATAGGCCAACATAATTTTTTATAAACTCAAACCATAGGCCGACCATGCCGTACAATCTTTTATATACACGACATATGTCTACAAGCCTCTAAGAGTACATAAATATCATAAAAGTCAGGACAGAGTCCCGCCATACCAAACAATACACGTCTAAATCATACTAACCAAACAAGCAACTCCGAAGCAAATGGAGTGCACCAACATCTTCCGATGAGCTGATAACCTACTTGGAGGGCTCTCGACCTGTCTATCGGGACTTGCGAGCATGAAACGCAGTGTCCCCAGGCAAAAGGGACATCAGTACGAATAATGTACCGAGTATGTAAGGCACATAAATAAGTACATAAGAGACATGGAAGAAATATAGAGTACATGACTCAATCTTTAAGTTTGGATAACTTTGTAAATCATAAATTACTTTTAGCATCATGCATATGCGTATGAATGTCATGTCATGCATAGGTACATGTTTCATAACATCATCACCCTCTGAGGGCATCCCATCATATCATATCGGCCACTATGGGCAAAATCATCATCGTATACCAGCAGATCAGGTGGTGGTGCATATATAACGCCATAACCTTTCGTATATCCCATATACATATCTATACATACAATAATACGCGTATATAACGCCATTTGAATCATATTTCAACCACTGTGGGCAACATCATCAACATATACCTGCTGATCAGATGGTGGTGCGTACATAACGCCGTACCCTTTTTCCCATATCTCATATACATATATTTACATATATACGCATATATAACGCCATCTGGTCATAGGTCAATGCACATGTATAAATGAGTGAAATGCATAAAAACTATATAATAATCTCGATATTCCTTCCGGATAAACTTTTCCAACCGCGTATTATTCCGAGACCCATGAACAGAAGATAATAATAATTCTCATGGGGAATCACGAATATAAACACCCCTACTATTTCTATGAATAAAGTAATTTATAGAAATTGTGTATTTGCTCGTTTCTTCAGTATAATTTGGACTATGGCAAAAGAAAGATGGGAGGGCCTTAACATATCTGGAGTAGGGAAAAATCTTTATAATATTCTTGGCGAGGATTGCACCATACTCTTTCAGAATCACAAAATTTGGACGGTACTAAGCTTCTGCTCTTGGTGTTACAGTGTATGAACCAAGCAAGAAAATGTTCTTGCTATTGTTTGTTTTCACGTTTTTGGTTCAATACATAATACGAATGTCAATTGCTGTTGCTTTTGAAATTCCAATTGAGATTTTTGTTTTTGGCTAAGAGTGTTGAGAAGAATGACTTCTGCCCAACATTTTTGGTCTTGAAAACCAAATCAATCAAATGAAGCTCAAGATCCTAAATGCAACTAAAGGCAAAATTGAAAATTGTTGTTTGAAATAGAAAGCTTCTGCTTTCAACGTCCTTGGCTTTAAATGCCAAGGGCAGATTATGGAATGTGAAGCCTTTTCAAGGAACTTCTTCAAAATATCATGGATAAGTCTTATTCAAAACTTAAGTCATGATCTTGTATATTACATTAGCCATCTGGAAAATGTGATTACATTAGTCATTCAAATTTTGTTGTTTCTTGCCACATGGGGTGAGGTGGAATACTAATTTTTATCCACTTATTAGTTAACCGGGTAATGTTTTGTTACCCGGTAATTAATCTATTACCCGCATAATTTGCTACTCTCTTTTTAATTAAATACTACTCTCTTTTAACATACCTTGTATATCTTACTATCATGGTCATGTTTTACCTTATATGGCACTAGTTCATAAATGCCGGGTATTTTAGCTCGGGCCGTATTTTATCCCAAAATTCCAAAATTTGACAAAATTCATTTTCTTAAGCTTTATCCCCCTTTCACCTTCATGAATTTACTAATCACTTGTGAAATAGCATAATCCTTATAATCCCCAAATAATTTTTTCCTTGGACTGATGTCAATTACCTTACGACAAATTTAACGTAAAATACTACAGGGTGCAACACTGTCATAACTTATTACTACAAAGCGTAATATCATAGTAATCTAATACTGCGGGACATAATATTGTGGGGCATAACAATTTTGGGCTGACCAATGTCGTAGCAGCATTCATGCATTTGATGAATAGTGTGTTTTGGCCTTATCTCGACTCATTTGTTATTGTTTTCATTAATGATACTCTGGTGTACTCGCATAGTTAGGAGGAGCACACTGAGCATTTGAGAGTTGTATTGCAGCGGTTGGGGGAGGAGAAACTTTATGTAAAGTGTTCCAAGTGTTAGTTTTGGCTCAGTTCAGTGGCGTTCTTGGGGCACATGGTGTCCAATGAGGGTATTCAAGTTGATCCGAAAAAGATAGAGGCAGTTCAGAGTTGGCCCAAACTGTCCTCAGCCACAGAGATTCATAACTTTCTTAGTTTGGCGGGTTATTACAGTTAGTTCTTTCGGGGATTTTCCTCTATTGCATCACCCTTGACCAAATTAACCCAAAAGAGTGCTCCTTTCAGGTGGTCAGATGAATGTAGGCGAGCTTTCAGAAGCTCAAGACTTCCTTGACCACAACTCAAGTATCAGTTTTGCCATCAGCTTCAGGTTCTTACATGGTGTATTGTGATGCTTCTCGGGTTGGCATCAGGTGTGTGTTGATGTAGGAGGGTAGAGTGATTGCTTATAGCTTCTCGTTAGTTGAAGCCCCATGAGAATAACTACCATGTTCATGATTTGGAGTTGGCTGTCATTGTTCACGTGTTGAAGATTTGGAGGCATTATCTCTATGGTGTGTCTTGTGAGGTGTTCACTGATCATCGTAGCCTCTAGCACTTGTTCAAATAGAAGGATCTCAATTTGAGGTAGCGGAGATGGTTCGAGCTGCTAAAGGACTATGATATCACTATTTTGTACCATTTGGGAAAGGCTAATGTCGTGGCCGATGCCTTGAGTAGGAAGGAGGTGAGTATGGGCAGTCTTGCATTTATTCATGTTGGGGAAAGACCTGTTGCAGTTGATGCTCACGCCTTAGCCAACCGGATTGTGAGGTTGGATATTTCGGAGCCCAATCAGATCTTAGCTTGTGTGGTTTCTCGGTCTTCCTTGTTTAATCATATCAGAGAGTGCCAGTATGATGATCCTCATTTGCTTGTCCTCAAGGATAGAGTTCAGCACAGCGATGCTAGAGATGTGACTATTGGTGATGACGGGGTGTTGAGGATGCAGGGTCGGGTATGTATTCCCAATATAGATGGACTTCAGGAGTTGATTTTAAAGGAGGCCATAGTTTGCGGTATTCCATCCATCCGGGTGTCGTGAAGATGTACCAGGATTTGAGACAGCACTATTGGTGGAGGAGAATGAAAAAGGATATAGTGGAGTTTGTAGCTCGATGTCTTAATTTCCTGTAGGTGAAATATGAGCATCAGAGACTAGGTGGCTTGCTTCAGCAGATAGATATTCCAGAGTGGAAGTGGGAGTGGATCACCATGGATTTTGTAGTCGTACTCCCACGAACTTTAAAGAAGTTCGATGCTATTTGGGTGATTGTGCATCGGCTGACCAAGTCCGCGCACTTCATTTTGGTTTGTACTACCTATTCTTCAGAGCTGTTAGCTGAGATTTATATCCGAGAGATTGTTCGCCTGCATGGTATCCCAGTTTCGATCATTTCAGATAGAGGTACTCAGTTTACATTGCAGTTTTGGAGGGCCCTGCAGCGAAAGTTGGATACTCAGGTTGAGTTGAGCACAACTTTTCACCCTCAGATGGATGGGCATTCCAAGCGCACTATTCAGATATTGGAGGACATGTTACGCGCTTATGTCATTGATTTGGGGGGGTTCATGGGACCAGTTTCTACCATTTGCAGAGTTTCCTTACAACAACAGTTATTAGTCGAGTATTCAGATGGGTCCATATATGAACTTCAAGTTCTGAAAAACCAAATGCGGCCTTCGTGCCATGAAAAAGATGAAACTTGTGAAAGGCCTAAAGGGCCAAAGAAATACTGTTATCGAGAGAGATTCAGAACCTTAATAAAAACTATAAAATGTGAAAGGTATTAAGGTAAGCATGATTGTGTTTATGCTATATTTGTATACTTATATTTATACTACAATTGTGTGCAATATCAAATCAAATCAAAAATATTTTTGGGAGTATCATTAGCAAAAACAAGGAAGGGTGGGTCATAAGGCTCACATCTGAAACTACACGTGCCGGTGTAGGGATGGATCGTGGTTATTCCCCTTAATTGGGATGAACTTGGTAACATTTGTAAATTGGTAACGCCAACCCACACGGTATATGTGGGAAGGAAGCCTAGCCGATCGGTCAGTGATCGGACTCCATGCTGCACACATGGTGGTATTATGCTGGGAATCAAAAACTGAAAATTCAAAAACTAGAAATTGTGATTGTGGTACATGTCTTCAAAGGGACGACCTAGCCGATCGGGTCGTGATCGGACTCTGTGCTAACAAAGACGGTGGTATAACTTATATCGGTGCTAATGATCTCCCAACCAAAAATTATATATATATTATTTTCGTAAACTAGAAGACTTACATGTTTCAAAGTGGATGCTAGTATATTGTTAATGTTGACTTACTATTTTGTGGTTTCTTTGCTTGTATGGTTATTCTATTCGGAAAGAGGACTTTTAACCTTACATGCTAGTGCTATTCGACGGCGCTAACGTCCCTTTTGCCGGGGCCGCTGTATCGTTTAATGATACAGGTGGTTCCGCAGCGGGTGGCATTGGCCAGTGATAGCGGTACTCTCTTCCCAGCAGTCTTGGTGAGCCCCATTCCATCCCGGGGTCATGTCATGTATCTTTTGTTCATTTTCTCATCACGATTTGAGGTATAGCCGGAGCCTTGTTGCCGGCATTTACCTATTACTCTTCTATTGTATTTAGAGGCTCCGTAGACTATTTGTGGGTGGTAGTTGATATTGGGAGCCCAAACTAGAAGAGCTAGTAGTTGATAAGCATGTTTTTCATTTAACTTGTAAACTTGTAATATTTTGTAAACTATGAATGAAGTCATTAACGGAAATGAAATGAGTGTTGTTAATGGAAGATTGCTTAGTGTTTTGATTAAATGGGATAACATTCCCTATTTATTCATGAACTAGTTTGGGTAGAATGAAACCAAACAGGCTTGCTCAGTCGGGTTTACTCGGCTGAGCGCCGGTCGCATTCCTCGGTTTTTGGGGCGTGACAATAAATTAGTAAAAGCAAGTACAGAAAGTCTTATTTAGGGGAACGAGGTTCTAGAAAGCAAAACGGCCAGTCAGGTCGTTACATAGACATAATTCTGTTAATTAATATCAAAGTTATGTAACTAATGTCATGGATGTATCTTTTATAATTTTAAAAGATGTGCTATTTTTACCACATTAATATTGGCAAAATTTATAATTAACTTTAATGTCCAAAATATGAAGTTCAATATAGCGTCGATTAGTGGTTCTCCACTACCCTTATGGAGTATATAACTTAACTTTCGAGAATTTGGAGAACCAGGAAGACTTGAAATGTAGTAATAGGTCTCTTAGATTTAATATAATCAGACCATCAATTGGGACGTCTTAGAACATACTTCTCCCGTAATTACATTTTCGATTAGGATAAAATTCATGCAATTCTCCCGCAACTCGAATTTTCACTTCGTAGTTGTATTCTATTTAATTTGTGATTACTTACCTTAATTCTTCAACTATATCTTAGACGTGGTCCAGCACAAATTTTGTCCAACATGGAAGCATATAGGTCAAGTTGTAGTTGATTTCAAACACTTGTTAGAAAAGATGCAAATTTATCCAATCGGAAGCCATATAATATTCGAATTAATTAGTTTTCAAAGGGCATAAAAGACAGTTAAATTTTCAAGATATTTTCGGCGTTTAACATTTAGCGTTTAATATTCGTACTTTTATAATAACATAGATATAGATATAGAAATAGATAGACAGGGGTGAATCCGTCTTGCAACCTATGGGTTAACATGAACCCAGTAGCTTTTGTCCCAACATCGTAAATGTATTCGAAAAATTCACTAAATATCTATATATGTTTGAATGTGAACCTAGTTACTATTGAAAATTTACTCGAAACCATTGCAAAAACACATAAATATTAAATCTTGGATCATAGATTATATCAAACCGTTATTAGTGACATAGTTTTTGATGTAATATGTTTATTAAATTGTTTGACAACATCTCTGTCACACCCATTTTTCTATTATATATATATATATATATATATATATATGTGTGTGTGTGTGGGTGGGGGGATTGTGGGTTAAAGAGTTTTTCCAATTAAAGTGACAAATTTGAGTAGGGATTATTTTATGTATAGAGTCGCCACTTGGAATTGATTTTTGAGTGTTTCAAGTCACTTTTTATTTGAATCCCTAGTCAAAAGAAGGTTTGATTTTATTTTTTACTGGTCCGCAAAAATAGGAGATCATATAAGGAATTCTGTTGACCGGGAAAAAAGTGTGAAACATTCCCCGAATCCCATGGTTCTAGCATGGTCGCTTTACTGACTTAAACTTGGCTAGACTGTAATTTATTTGATTTTTCATGTTTTGCTCATGTTCGCTTTTATTGTCGATGACTTGATTTATTTTGAACTAGGACGAGTATCCCCGACCCTAGCTTACACTAACCAAGACGGGTATCCCCAACCTTGGTTCGTGCGTCACACCTAATAGTGGAGTCTACTCGAAGTTAACTAAATAAAACTTTTAATTATTTGAAAGAATTGGGGACAAGACGTGTCCTCACGAACTTACAATTTTATTTATGTCTTGTTCCGAAACGAGTCTTTCCGACATTGGTTAAGACAAAATTATTTATCGTAGTTAAGAAAAATAACTATAGGGAAAAATAATTGATCATCTTTATCGTAAAAAGAATGCCTATTTGTAGCTTAATGGTGGTAAGACAATGTATAAAACTTATTTAATTTTGAACCTACTTATAACCTTATTTTTATTATTGTTGTTATTAATTAAAATGACGAAACTAATATAGAGCTACATTTGATCCTAAAATTCGCCTAGCGCTTTTATTAATAAAGATAAAAGTATTCTTATTTATAAAAAGAAACATTCTGACTGTTGTTGGAGTTACTTGATGGAATTTGCCGAGCTCTAAGTAAAATTAATTCGCAAAGAAACATTAAAAACTTGCAATCAAAAGATTATTTCCTCATTAACACAGACAAAGGTGAAAACTAACATATAAACAAATATTTCATCAAGCCTAGGTCAACAAAAATAAACCAAGCTAAGAGCTAAAAATATTTATGATAAGAAAGGAGAAGGAAAAAAAAACGTTGCCAAGCAAGTCAGGAAAACACGTGAATTCGAAAAGTTCTCACTTCCAACTACCAATGAATCCCATAACATATTTACACAAGCATATAAAAAGGCAGTAAAGGTTTGAACCTTTTAAGATACAATTTTCTTTACTAAGCTCTAACACTTAATCACTTATTTTCACAAGAAAGTAAACTCAAAATATCAAATAAGATTAAATGGTTAAAGCTACTCATAGCAGTGCCATAAAGATGCTTAAAGAGTGAAGATAAAATTTCAATACTTAAACTTTATAGAGGAATTAAAAACTAACAGCATTTTCCCTTTTTTAGTTTACATGATCAGCATTTATACACGAACAAACACTACTTTTAGTAGCACAAGGATCTAACCAGAATGTTGCAAGAATATTCAGAAATCAAGTAAGGACTTAATGCTTCTATTTCTTTTAAGATGAATTACTTTACAAGCTAGAAAAGTTACCTAGATTGCAGATTCAAAAGCAAGACAGCAATAACGGATTCGACTTTGTATATCACTATCAAAACACATCAACCAATCCAACAACAGCAGCAACATACCAACAACAATCTTTTGAACCCAATAAGAACCAGAAGCTCAAACCAAAAGCTTAATGACTTAGGAAAGGAAGAAAGAATTCACAAACTTTCAGTTTTCATCTTACTTTTGGATGTTCAGCTGATGATTTTTCATAAGTTGTGTGTTTCCTTTTTTCCGAACGTAAAAGATTGATTTTTTCAGTGATAGAGTGGTGTCCTTGAGTAAGAAAGGAGCAGCCCTTAAGTAAGCAAAGAAAGTCACTTTTGGGCAGCTTTTGGTTTACTAAGAGTCTCTCCAAAAGGACTAACTTTTGTTCACCAAATAACTGCTCAAGAGACTGACTTTTGTAAGCTAAAAGTCTGTCCACGGGCTGTCCAAAAGGGAAAGGACAGTCCAAACCAACTAAAGTGGCAAAAACATACAGGAAAATATACTTTCAGCCACTCTAGTACTAAAAAGTAAGCTACTTTGTACCATAAATCATGATCAACTTAGAAACAAGTAACTAGAACTTAATTAAACTACCATCAAACATGTAACTAAAACCTGACACTAACCTATAAATTAAACAAGAGAACTTGAAACCTAATGACTAAAATAAAACCAAGCAAGAAACATGTTAACAGTTAAACAACTTAGAGAAAAAGTTTCAGTTAAATGAAGATGAAATTGAAAACTGGATAGAACACGAACTAAAATTGACAACTAAAGAATTTACATTTATTCCAACTACAATAGAACAATGGTGAAACACAACAACAAGAACAACAATAACAAAAATTAGAAACATGGAGGAAAGTAATTGAGTTCACATATATACCAAATTCAAAGGCATTTGAGGCTAAATCGAACAACGAGATGATGCCGATGATGCCAAGTGGTTGCTGTCCGACCCTGAGGGGCATGTTTCTTTTTGGCAGACGCCAAACTAATAGATTCTGGTGTCTTTCCAAAAAGAAACAAGTGCCTTTGGGTCGTAAAAACTAAGACGAAGAAGTTGTGGTGGTGGCAGAGCCGGTGAGCAGTGGTGGTCGCGACAGTGAAAGTGGCTGGCTGGCGGCGGTGTAGTTTTTTGGGGTGAGATTGTAGGGAAAGTGTAGATCTCTTTGAGATCTACGCGTTTGTATAGGTTTTGTAGGGGTGTAGTGGCCGATTTGCCGAAAAATCGAAAAGTGAAGTAAGATGCAGCTATTTAGGCTTTCGATTTCATAGAATTTAGAGGGGTTTTTTGAGGATTTGGGGCTCGAATTAGGAGAGAAGGTAAAGAGAGGAAGAGATTGGTGTAGGTTTTATGGGCTTTGAATGACGTCGGCCGGCGGGGGCAATTTTTGGCCGGCGGAGATGGGGGGTGAATGGGTGGTCTCTAAGAAGAGAGGAGAGAGTGAGAAGAGAGAGGAAGAAGAAAGAGATTAGGGGAAAAATGGGAGCAATTTTCGGCCACCTTAGGGTTTAAATACCAAGAATAGAGATTAAATGGTGACTGTTGGATCAAGCCAAGATGAGTGGCTGAGATTGAATCTCAGCCACTTAACCAAAAGACGTTGTTTTGACACGTCGAATTGGGTCCTGAAAGCTGGGCGGGTCTGGAGCTTTGGGCCGCTGATTTTTGTCCATTTTTGTGCTAATTTTGGCCTTAAAATGACAAGATCAATCTCCCTTAAACCCCTCAACAGACTAGACTAATTAAATCCAAATAACATCAAATAAAAATAAGAAAATATGACAAAAATAGGCATTTACAGCTGCCCTCTTTGCTCGAGAACATGAAGAGTATTCGTGCAAAAAAAGTGAATGACATGGCGAACTTGATCATATATCAAATATCATGAAAGCATTTTTGAAAAAATGATGACCGAAACTTGCTTCTGAGGTTGCCTATATATCATTGGCTATAAAGGAATCAGGTCAATGTAGTTCTGAAAAATTTTGGTAGCTCGGACTACCGGATACTAGAGTTAAGACTGATGTTGCTGTTGTTGTTGTTGTTGTTACTGTTACTTGCTTCTTACATCAAAAGAAAAAGAGACTATATTTGTCTTCAGATGAAGAATACAAAATTTCTATCTAAGTGTCTTCCGGAGTCAAAATATTGATTCTTAACTTGGTCACCTGTGTGGACCTTAGATTGGATCTTGATGCCCTTTGAAGAAAAGGTCATGGCTCATTCTCGATTGCTTGATTTCATGCTCAGAATTTGGCAAAGTAAAACTTGAGAAGCTGGATTACTAACACATTATCAAAGCTAACTCCAACTATCTTGTGATTGAAAGACTTCTTTCTTCTGATGAGAAACTGAAACTGCAAGCTTTAATCGTCACTTGTGCTAAATAGGCAGAGCCTGCAAAGACATCAAACACGAACAAAATGAACAAAAATTTTCTGCCCCAGTCTGGCACTAGGAAAATTTTGTGAGTTATTAGAAAAAGCTCTAAACAATCTAATTTATTGAAATAAAGACAAAGACACTAGTATAAACTAGTTATGTGAGGATACGCAACCACAGGGTAGTACCTTGTGTTGCCAAAGGAAATGGAATTAGAGCATAGTATCCTATATTACTGAAAGGAAACATAACCAGGGGTTGGCACCCTGTATTCCGAAAAGGAGTATAATTATGGGTTGGTATCCTATATCACTAGGAATGGATGTAACCAAGGGTTGGTACCTTGTATTACTGAAAGGAAATGTAACCAGGGGTTGGGGCCTTGTATTACTAAGAAGAAATGTAACCAGGGGTTGACGCCCTACATCACTAGGAAATAATATAATCATAGGTTGATGCCCTGTATCACTGAGCAAGAATGTAACCATGGGTTGGTGCGCTGTATCACTAAGCAAGAATGTAACAAGGGATTGGACTCCTGTATCACAAAGAAAGAATGTAACCAGGTATTGGCACCCTGTATCACTAAGGGGGAATATAATCAAGGGTTGGAGCCTGTACAAGTGAGGTGGAATGGCTTGGACTAGGAAATGTGTCTCCTGGGATTGATGGTTTAGATTAGGAACTACGTCTCCTTTTGAAATTGCCCAAACTAGGAAATGCGTCTCCAAGGGTTAATGTTTTACAGTAGAAAGTGTGTTTCATATTGGAATGACTCAAACTAGGAAGTGCGTCTCCTACGAGTGAGGTTGAAAGACTTAGAGGGAATGTAACCAGGGGTTGGTGCCCTATATCACTAAGCCAGAATATAACTAGGGGTTGGTGCCCTATATCACTGAGCAAAAATGTAACCAGGGGTTGGCGCCATGTATTACTAAGAAAGAATGTAATCGGGGGTTAGCGCCCTGTATCACTAAGGGGGAATATAATTAAGGGTTGTCACCCTATATTATAGTAAGGAAATGTAACCAGGGGTTGGTACCTTGTATTACTGGAAGAGAATGTAACTAGGGGTTAGTACCTTGTATTACTGGAAGGGAACGTAATCAGGGGTTGGTACCTTATATTACTGGAAGGGACCGTAACTAGGGGTTGGTACCCTATATTACTGGAAAAGAATGTAACCAGGTTTTGGTACCCTATATTACTGGAAGGGAATGTAACCAGGGGTTGGTACCCTGTATTACTATAAAGAAATATAACCAGGGTTGGCACCCTGTATCACTAGGAAGAAATGTAACCAGGAGTTGGCACCCTGTATTACTGAGGAAAATTGTAACCAGGGGTTGGTACCCTGTATTACTGGAAAGAAACGTAACCAGGGGTTGGTACCCTATATTAGTGGAAGGAATGTAACCAGGGTTTGAGACTCTGTATTACTGGAAGGGAATGTAACCAAAGGTTGGTATTCTATATTACGGAAAGGAAATAAAACTAGGGGTTGGCGCCCTGTATAGATAAAGTGTCGAATCCCTCTAGGCAAAAAGGTTCTACTTGAGTTAAACTACGTAAAACAACCTGAGCGAAGAGTACTTCTATCCGAAACTATGAGCTAGATCCCCCTAGGATAAACGATTCTACCTGAGTTAAGCTACGTAAAACAACCCAAGCGGAGAGTACTTCTACCCGTAACTATGAGCTGGATCCCCCTAGGCGAAAGGGTTCCACCTGACTTAAGGTATGTAAAACAACCTAAGCGAAGAGAACTTCTACCCAAAAAATATGAGCTGGATCCCCTTGGACGAAAGGATTCTACCTAAGTTAAGCTACATAATGGGAGGTGGGAACAGCAGTGATGCATACTAAAAATAAAAGAACATGGAGATTTTAAAAAATTTACCTTTGGTGAATTCAGAATTGCCATTTTTCACTGCTTTGTTCATGCTTCAAACAAATAAAAATATGTTAGTTTTGAAAGTGGTGGTCAGATTTGGACTTGATGGACTGAGGAGTTTGAATTCACGGTCACTCCGTTGTCAAAGAACTAATTCTATCATAATGGTATCGTGTTGCTCGGATGTTTTGTATCGCTTTCTGGAGGCCTTGGCTTTCCATCGTCGCCCCAGATTGTTTCATACCCAGATGTCCATGGTATTGCTAACCCTTGTCCCCAAGACAAGGAAATTTTTCTTTAAAATCAAACTCATTTGTCTTAAACCCAGTATCAGTTTGTGCCCCTAGTGCTTATCGACTTTTCTCATAACGCAGGTCTTACTTAGGCGACCTTTTCAATTTCTTTGAAACACTTTGTTTTCCTTATAAAATGAGATCTCAGATGGATTCGTGCCTTCGTCAATGCTATATATGCCCCAAATTGTGCTCGATATTACGGGGAAACTGTAGCTAGTTTTGCAGCCATTTCGTTGCTTCGCTTTTGATGCAGGATTAGACCGAAAGAAACTCAAAGAAAAATTATGGGAAAAACAGAGTAATAATTGAAAGTGAAAAAGAACTGTGCTTAAACAAAAGGTGTCCCTTTTGGAGAAAGGGATAAGGAGACTTATCTGGAGGTATGTGCTGACATCAATGAATCATGACATGCATTTTGGACTGGATGCCTGATCCGTCTAAGCTATCTTATCAAAATCCGTCGCAAATGTTCATCATGAAATTGTCTTGGGGTGTGCTCATATAGGAGTATTGAAGAACCTCATTCATCTAGTAGCGTCCTTTGCGGGTTTTCGCTAACTGACCTCTCTCATTTCTCTTCTCACCGTCTCCTTATGGTGCCCATATGGGTTTTCACCATTAAGACTCTCATTTCTCTGCTCATTGTCGCCTTACAATGCCCATACGGGTTTTCACCAATAAGACTCTCTCATTTCTTTTTTTTTTTGACTAAGATACTACATGCAGAAAGTTGCCCAATGCCCTTGGCATGGGGAGTTCAAACATTTTCAAAGATCGATCAGAAGTTCCTAACAGGGAAAAGGCGAAAAGAACCTTGGACTGAATTACAACTTTTGGCACCATTTTTACAGAAAAAATCATAAAATAAAACAAACTTCTACCCTAGTTTTGGAGTATTAGGGGTATGGATTTTTTATTGTGATGGGACCAAACCCAGGGTAAGGCTGCCTACGTATCCTTTCGGAATCAGGTCGTATGTAGTTCACTAACTCAGAAGATCTGTTGTTTGGCTTCTTTTTTTCTTTTTTTTTTCTTTTCTTATTTTTTTACAAGCACACAAGTTCTAGAAGGTGAAAAAAAAAGAATACAAATACGGCTCAAAAGGGTTGACAAAAGAGTGACACCTATTTGGAATAGTAAGCAAATGATAGCCTTCATCATCTCGATCTGAGAAAATGAATGCGTGAAAGTTCTATTGTGGGTATATATCAGACATAATATCTTTTGACTACATCTGCATTAATTGTCATGTCTGGTACCCATCTTTATTCATCTACCAAGTGCAAGGCCCCTTTTGGTAACACTTTCTTGATGATGTAGGGTCCTTGCCAGTTCGGTGCGAACTTTCCTTTATCTTCTACCTGGTACGGAAAGATGTGTTTCAAAACGAGTTGTCCTACCTTGAAGTGCCTTGGACGCACTTTCTTGTTGTTAGCGCGTGCCATTCTTTGCTAGTATAAATGGCCAAAACACACTGGTGCTAGCCGTTTTTCATCAATCAACATTAGCTGTTCTAATCGGGTCTTGACCCACTCAGTGTCTTCAATCTATGATTCCACAATGATTCGAAGAGAGGGAATTTCGACTTCATCTAGTATTACCACTTCAGTTCCATATACAAGCAGATAAGGAGTTGCACCTACAGATGTGCGAGCAACCGTGCGATATCCCAAAAGAGCAAAAGGCAACTTTTCATGCCATTGTCTAGAACCTTGGATCATCTTCCTAAGAATCTTCTTTATGTTATTGTTTGCCGCTTCAGCCACTCCATTGGCTTTTGGCCGGTAAGGGGTAGAATGGTGATGCACAATTTTAAATTGCTTGCATACCTCCTTCATCAAATGACTATTTAGATTGGTCGCATTGTCAGTGATAATGGTCTTTGGGATACCAAAGCGACATATGATGTTGGAATGAACAAAGTCTACCACTGCTTTCTTGGTGACAGCTTTGAAAGTGACGTCCTCCACCTACTTGGTGAAGTAGTCAATTGCAACCAAAATGAATCTATGATCATTTGAAGCCTTTGGCTTGATTGGCCCAATAACATCCATTCCCCAAGCAACGAAAGGCCAAGGAGAGGACATGGGATGTAATTCTGAAGAAAGCAAGTGAATTAGGCCACCATGAATCTCGCATTGGTGACACTTCCGAACAAAATTGAAGCAATATCGCTCCATAGTAAGCCAATAATACCATGCCCGCAAAATCTTCTTTGCCAAAAACATATCCATTCATGTGAGGTCTGCATATCCCCGGATGCACTTCACTCATGATCTGTCAGCTTCTGTGGCATCTATGCATCTCAATAAGTTTAAATCTGAGGTCCTCTTGTACAAAATTTTCCCATTCAGGAAGAAACCACCGGCGAGCCTCCTTATAGTTCTTTTTTGATGTCCTTTGGCATGCTCTGGGTATTCTCTTATTTTTAGAAATCATTTTATATCATGATACCATGGTTTACAATCTGGTTCTGTCTGACTTGTATTGAAGTAGTCGTGTTGATTTCGAACTTGGATTTCTAGTGGATCAATATGAGTGTTGCCTGGATAAGGGAGCATCGAGGCTAAAGTAGCCAAGGCATCGGCTAGCTCGTTGTGAAACTTGGGAATGTACCTGAACTTGATGTATTTGAATCTTTTGCTCAAGTCTTGCACTCATTATCTGTATGGAATAAGTTTTATGTCTCGAGTCTCCCATTCTCCTTGGGCTTGCAGGATAAGCAAGTCGAAATCTCCCATAACCAATAGTTCATGCACATCCAGATCGAGGGCCATTTCTAGACCCATAATACAAGCTTTGTATTCTGCCATATTATTTGTACAGAAGAATCGAAGTCAGGCCATTGCAAGGTAATGTTGTCCAATAGGTGAGATGAGGATTGCACTGATCCCAACTCCTTTGATATTGACAGCCCCATCAAAATATATTTTCCATACATGGATGCCGTCCGGAACTACTTCCTCTATTGAGTTGACCTCTTCGTCTGGGAAGTATGTGCTAAGTGGCTTGTACTCATCATCAACTAGATTCTTTGCCAAGTGATCTTTCAAAGCCTGTGCTTTGAAATTGTACAGGCTTTGAAATTAGAAAAGCCTGTGCTTTGAACATCAACTAGATTCTTTGCGAACGTGTACATAATTACAATTGTATTTTAAACGCGCCTAAAGGCTTTTCTAATAATGTTCATTATTTGTTCAACTCTTAAGTTTGAGATATCATAAATGGATTAAAGCACGATGACAAAGCAGACCTTTACAATCACATGCCTTGATTACGACTAGGTAAAAGTTGCTATTGTCATGTTAAAGGGGAAACCAACTCAACTGAACTTAACAATGGACATGAAATGCATTTATATACCTAGTTCATTAAATTCGGTGAATAACAACCTAACCTATAGTGTCAAGATCATTAACTAATTACACATTCCATAGTAGTAGAAGCACAAACAAGATTTCTTCAAAATGAAAATAACTGAAGCATTGGTATTAAGCCTAGTTTTCAAAGAAGTCAATCACTCCAATCTTTTAACTTAGAACCAAACAAACATGAACCAAAATTTATATAAATGACTCATATCTACTGGAAATAAATCGGGAAAATTCATTTCTAGACATTCAAAATACAGTGCAAATGAAACAAAGGATTCAACGTAAGGAAAACATCAAAGATTCTAAATAGCAAGATCAAACGAAGCATTCAATTTAAACAAACCAACTAGAATAAATATAACATTGCATTTGGGATATGTAGATGAAGAACAAACCTTTATTGCTGAATATTTAAGTTATGAGATTTGTTCGAATCAAAGGTTCTCAGATCAGACAACTGGACGTTGATTGGAACCTCATCGGCGACCTCGACGAACTCGGAACTCGACGGAAAACTCGAATTAAAGAAAAACAAAGAAACCAAACGATTATACGATGATGACTAACTGGAGACTATTGGCAAACTCGAACGGAACCTCCTTGCCTCCTACTGAGAATAACGAAAAAAAACCCAGCTATGACATGATGTTAAGCGCAACGGAGTTGCTGATTTTGAGTGTGCGACAAAGATACTCGGTGGTGAGGAAATCAGTGTGTGTGTGTGTCCACTGATTTTGATGGAGTATATGGTTGTTGCTGCTGGTTTTCAGGCATGAGGGTGGCATTATGTTGGTTGTTGAAAATCAATGTTCATGGCATGTAGGTCTAGACAGGAGGTCCAGCGGCTGGAGACGTCTGAAGCACGAGAGTGGTCGTTGGACGACGTGAGGACGAAGAAGAAGACTAGCGGGGATGGGTCTATGTATGTTCAATGGGTGCTTTCTCCTTTTAGCTTAGGTCTGCATTTTTGTTTTGAAAAAGAAACCGACGCTTCTTTTTTGTCTAGGTCTCTTTTTTTCCAATCTCCATGGAAACGATGGATCTTTTGATAGAGTGTCTAGGTCTAGTCTTTTTTTTTTGGTATTTTCGCTGATTTTCATTTAGGGTCCCTAAGTTATCTTTTATATGTTTTTTTAGGTTAGGGGCATGGGCCTAGAAATTATGGGTTTGGGAATTATATGCTAGGTCCAAAAATTAGGCTTAAAAATGGGTCATTTGAGCCCAAATTTTATTCTTTCTCCGTGAATGACACTAAAATACGACCTCATTTACTAATTAACCCTACTTAAGTAAAATACTCCCTCCGTTTCAATTTATGTGAACCTATTTCCTTTTTGGTCCGTGCCAAAAAAGAATGACCCATTTCCTTATTTGGAAACAATTTACCTTTATGCAATGATTTATAGCCACACAAAATATATGTGCCTCATTTTACACCACAAGTTCAAAAGTCTTCTCTCTTTTCTTAAACTCCGTACCCCGTCAAATGAGTTCACATAAATTGAAACGGAGGGAGTAACTATTAAAATAAGGCTAACCGTCAAGACAAACTTATTATTTTTTTGGTATTTTCAAATATCATATTAAAATAAAATAAGGTACTATTTATTTTGTATTTTTTAGTTTGAAAAGTAATAAACTACAAGCAACTAAAAAGAAGAAATATCTTTTGTAATTTTCATTTCTTTTTGATAAAACAAAGTAAAAGAGTCAAAACTAATTGAAATATCGATATTAGGCCTAAACTAAATATTTTACGCTAAAATGGGTGAAATCTCGGGGAGGGTCAAAAATCACATGTCTATAGTTGCCCCTCTTTGACTGGAAATACGAAGTATTTTCAGACAAAGAAGGACTAGACAGGTTTTTTGACCCGATCCTTATTTTGGGAGACCAAAAACTAAGAGAAATGAGAATTTGACCGAGTCCTGGTATCTGAGCTGCCTACATATCGTTGGCTATAAAGGAATTAGGTCACGTGTAGTTCAGAAGTAGGAACAGTGATGGAGTATACTAAGGTGGAGAGCCAGTCGAGGTGCCATTCCGTCGAGGTTCCAGTCCGCGGTCCTGTTATTACATCAAAATCAAAAAAATGAAAAAGACTAACTAAGCCTGTCAACTATGAGTTACAAGATTCCTATCTATAAGTCTTCTAAAGCTTAATCTTGAGTCTTGAATGGTTCTTCATGCAGACTTTGGATTTGAACCTTGACGCTTGCTAGTTGTGGGTGCTAGTTCATTCTTCTTCAGCTTTACGGATCAAAATCAGACATGTGGTGCTTGTGACTTCAACCACGTCTTGAGCAGTTCACATCCTTATCTGCTTCTGTATTTTGGATTCACTTCTCTTTTTTTCTTTTTCCCCTCTTTTTTTATTCTGGATAGACACTTCTTGTGTTGGTCATCTTGGACTGTTGACCCGTATTCTTCTCGTGAGCTTCTTTTGTTGTTAACTTGAATTGCATTCTGAAGTGAATTCCCTTATTCTCCAGGTGGGCGCCCGATTTCCGATACTTTCAACTGTATTCCCTTATTCTCCAGGCCTGATTACCAAAACTTGAATTGTATTCCCTTTGTTACCTTAAACTGTTTTCCCTTGAAATCTGTGTTGTCTTCCTTTGAAACTTGAAATGCTTTCCTTGTTCTCCAGGTGGGCGCTTGATTGCCAAAACTTTAATTGTATTCCCTTGCTCTCCGGGTGGGTGCCTGATTGCCGAACCTTTAATTGTATTCCCTTGCTCTCCAGGTGGGCGCCTGATTACCGAAACTTTAACTGTATTCCCTTACTCTCTAGGTGGGCGCCTAATTGCTAAAACTTTAATTGTATTCCCTTGCTCTCCAAGTGGGCGCCTGATTGCAAAAACTTTAATTGTATTCCCTTGCTCTCCAAGTGGGCGCCTGATTGCCGAAACTTTAACTGTATTCCCTTGCTCTCCAGGTGGGCGCCTGATTTCCAAAACATTAACCGTATTCCCTTGCTCTCCAGGTGGGCACCTGATTGCCGAAACTTTAAATGTATTCCTTTGCTCTCCAGGTGGGCACCTGATTGTCAAAAATTTAACTATATTCCCTTTCTCTCCAAGTGGGCACCTGATTTCCGAAACTTTAGCTGTATTCCCTTGCTCTCCAGGTGGGCGCCTGATTGCCAAACCTTGAACTACTTTTCCTCAAAACTTGACATGCTTCTCCTTGTTCTCCAGGTGGGTGCTTGATTTCCAACACTTGCGCATGTTCTTCCTTGAGACTTGAATTGCTTCTCCTTTTTCTCCAGGTGGGTGCCTGATTGCCAACACTTTAACTATTTTTCCTTGAGGCTTGAACTACTTCTCCTTGTTCTCTATATGGGCTCCTGATTTCCAATGCTTGCACTACTTTTCCCTCGACACTTGACTTGTTTTCCCTTGTTCTCCAGGTGGGCTCCTGATTGCTGAACTTGAACCGTCTTCCTTTGAACATTGCTGCTTCCCTTTGTTCTCTAGGTAGGTGTCTGATTACCAACATTCGCATTGCTTTTCCTTGAGACTTGAACTACTTCTCCTTGTTCTCCAGGTGGGTGCCTGATTTCCAACATTTGCACATGTTTTTCCTTGAGACTTGAACTGTTTCTCCTTGTTCTCCAGGTGGGCACCTGATTTCCAACAATTGCACTGCTTTTCCCTCGAAACTTGACCTATTTTCCCTCGAAAATTGAACTGTTTTTCCTTGTTTTCCAGGTGGTTGCCTAAGTTCCAACACTTGCGCATGTTCTACCTTGAGACTTGAACTACTTCTTCTTGTTCTCCAGGTGGGTGCCTGATTACCAACACTTTAACTGTTTTTCCTTGAGACTTGAACTGCTTCTCCTTGTTCTCCAGGTGGGTGCCTGATTTCCAGCACTTGCACTGCTTTTCCCCCGAAACTTGCCTTGTTTTTCCTTGTTCTCCAGGTGGGCTCCTGATTGCTGAACTTGAACCGTCTTCCTTTCCTCTGAAACTTGAATTGTTTTCCCTTGACGCTTGAACCACTTTCCATTTTTCTCCAGGTGGGTGCCTGATTGCTGAGCTTCACCCTCTTTCCCTTGAACTTGTGCCGTCTTCCCTTGTTCTCCAGGAGAGCGCCTGATTGCAACACAACAGACAAAACAAAAGAAATTTTTTCTGCCCCAGTTTGATGTTGGGAACATCTGTGAGTGTTAACCAATTCTTGTTATCAAAATAAGTTCTAAGCTAAATTCCCTTATCCTGAAAAATTTCAAACCATGTCTCATCTCAAAAGTGAAAAACTTAAATACTAAATTATACTTCCCAAAAGTAAAACTCTCGTCAGACCTTGTCACTTGCGAGGGTCTCAAAACTTACTAAATCCCATTATCCATGAGGGTACTAGAAACTTACTGCCGAGCCTGTCTGGCACCTGCTTTCCTCATAGAGGGTTTCTCTGGAACAAACAAAATTTCCTGCCCCTATTTCAATCAAGAAAAATTGTGAGTTTAAACATGTTGGTTGGTTTGTGGCCTTGACTTTGAGGGCAATTTCTCCTTCACTTCCCATGATAACTTCGATTTCAACTCGAAAGACCTTACTGGTTTATTGACTGGCCACTTTCTCTATCACCATTATCACGGAAAATACCTCTGATCCATTCAAACCCAATACCATTCATCTGTATACCGAACCTTTGTGTTTCACATGAATCATGCAGCACGTTAATTGCCAACCATTCAGTGCCCATACTGTTCTTTTCTGACATAAAACACTGGCCTTGGCCGTGAGGTCTATTACTCCTTAACTTGCCATGATAACTTTGATTTCCACTTGGAAGACCTTAATTGTTATTGGTTAATGACTTTCTTTTCAACCTTATCACAGAAAATACCTTTGATATGTTCAAACCCAACGTCCTTTAACTATTGCATTGTTCATGAATTGACATATACCGAATCTTTGTATTTCACATGAATCCGAAAGTGCGTTGTTTGTTACCATCTCAGTACGCATGCTGTTCTTTCCTGACTTATGCCACTTTGATGTGTTAGCCAGATCCTGTTTCGTGCAATTGGAAAGTTGGTGGCAAATTTTGAAGTCATTTCTCACTTGTTCTGACTAAACAGACTCAGGAAGAGGAAGTACACAAGACAAAAGGAACAGAGTAAAGGACAATAGAAAGAGATGATTCCTAACAAGAAAATTACAAAGTAGAAACTTATCAAATGTAGATACCAACTCTAATGACCATGACATGCACAATTGGATTAAGTGGCCTAATTTGTCAAGCAAGTCTAATGTCCAACTCTTGTTGTATCTCTGAGTCGTGAAATGGGGCTTCAATGATCCGATTATCCTATCTGATTCATGATCCTTATTCGACTTATGGTGCCCGAAGGGTTTTCACCATCAAGCCTCTCTCATTTTTTTCTTTCTCTCAACTCACCATTGCCTTATGGTTCCTGTGAAGGTTTTCACCGATAAGACTCTCTCATTTTTTTTCTTTTCTTCTTCTTTCCTCCGATTCGGTAGATGACAAGGCATTGACCATAATTAAAACATCATACACTCCTGGGATAACTCAGCACTCTCAAAGGTTATCTGGGAGGTCTTTTTGGATTGTAATATGGCTTTTAGACAGGGATAGAAAGGAAGGATATCACAAAGGCTCAAAACAACTAAGATAACAGGGTTAATTTATTTACCACATTTGGAATCCATTTTAAAAACTTTTCCCCAATTCTGAAACAAGGGAATTTGACCCTTTTTTTTTCTTTTTTGAGATGAAATTTCTAAGAAAGACTGCCCCACTCTCGACTTCGTGGGATTATGAAATATTTTATTTGGTATGACCGAACTGTAAGACTGCCTACGTATCTTGTGGTGACAAGAATCAGGTCAAACGTAGTTCACAAGACTACTTTTTGTTACTATTTTCCTTTTCTTTTTTTCTTTTATTTTCTTTTCCTTTTTTCCTTTTTTCCTTTTTCTCTTTTTTCTTTTTCCTTTTTTTTTCTTTATCTATTTTTTGCTCTTTTTTTGAATTTTCCTTTTGAAATGAACCCTTTCTAATAAACCTATGGGGACATAAGCTTTTTTTTCTTTTTCATATGACTCTAACTTGATTCCAAAAGAGGGGAGGTCAAAGAAATTAGTACAGGCTCAAAAGAGTATCAAATGGTATAAGTGTTTGGCTAGCTGAAAGAGGGCCTCCCAATCCCTGAAAATGCCAAGTACAACACGTGCAACTTGAAATGAGAATTGAAGATCATGCACAATATTTCTTCTGCGGCTTCGGCATTGATATTACTAATATGCCTTCCACTTTTCTTTAGCGCCTTGTCAAGTACAGAACCCTCGTTGGGTGATTCCCTTTTCACAATGGATATCCTCCGTCAATTCGGAGAAAACTTCCTTGACTTTATCTTGTAACTTGAGATGCACTTGAACTCAAAGTTTCTTGCTTCAAATTGTCCGGGATGCACTCTCCTTTAACGAATTTGTATCACCGTATTATCTTCCCAAATTATCTGGACCAGTTTCACACAATTTGGGCTTCAAATGATATCAAAAATGTCCAAATCTGTACTTATTTTCCTCAAGTGCCCCTATCATCTTCAAAATTGTTTCATTGCTTCATAATTTGACTAACTTTTAAGACCAGGCCTAGAGTTATGCGTTCATGTCATGTCACTAGAGCCAACATAAAAAGAACTATGAAAAGAAAAGGGAACTAAACAAAAACTGACTAGAATAACAGAAAACAGAAAATTGCATTAGACAGACGGTGAAAAGGTTGGAACAATAGGACAAGCAAAATAAACTGGGGTACAACCCTGGAATAAACCTAGATAACACAAAATGAGTTACTACGACTAAAGGAACTATGCGAAATAAAAGGATAGAAGGGTTTGAGTCACAAGACAATATCCAGATTACAACCTTGAAAATAACCTGGATAACAGAAATGACAACAAAATAAACCACCAAGACTCCTCCCTGGCTAGCCAAGGGATGGAGCGTCTTTATAATTACCAAGATCGACATCTTAGCCACTTAGTTCCACATCAATATCACTGGGACCTTCACCAACTTCAATCAAATTGTATTCACCAAGTGGCTCATTGACTTTTTTGACCAACCCTTCGTCATTCCAGACCATCCCAACAATTTGTGCGTTGTCATGTACCTGTAGAGGGTTATGTGTGACACTTGGGGTATTACTACCTTGGACCACAATTATTCTTTCTTGAATCATTTTTTCTATTTCTCTTTTCAAAGCACAACAATCTTCAACATTGTGCCCCTGGGCATTTGAATTATATTCACACCTTTTAGCAGGGTCAAAGCTTCTCGCACATAGGTCTATATAATTTAGAGAAATAGGTGAGATCATGCCGTAATGCTTTAATTTCTCAAACAATATTGCATATGACTCTCCTATTGGTGTAAAATTATCTTTCAGCCTTTGTTCCCTTCTACACGCTGGGCTTGAATGTGGCTAATAGGGCACTTGAAAATTTTGAGGCTGGTGGGGATTCTGCGCCACTCGCCTGTTGGAGTGACCTAGTGGTTGGACAGATGGCCGTACATTGTTCAGAGGATAATACTAGGGTGGATTATGTGGAGCTAGGGGATATTCATGGTGTCGGTATTGAGGCTGCAAGAGTTAATCAGGAATACCCACTGGATCTTGTCGTTGGCGGGGCTCAGCAACATCTTTTCTATCAATGGGAGGACGGTCCCGAGCAATTTGTTTATTCCATCTGAATCAAAATTCCCTAAAACTTTCCTTGGATTTCTTTTCTATCTGAGATAGGGAGGAGCTGTCTGGGACAATGTCTATATTGTACTGAAAGTGTCGCACAAAATCTTGCGCCATGTCATCCCATGTATGACACTTACCGACATCTTGACGAGTATGCCATTCCAAAGCTGCCCCAGTCAGGCTGTCACTGAAATACACCATCAGCAACTCATCTTTCCCGCCAACATTTCACATTTCATTGCAATAAACCCTCAGATGGGCTACTGGATCTCCACGCCCATCATACAAATTAAACTTTGGCATCTTAAAACCTTTCAGCTTTCTGGATATCTCATCTTGATCCACTGTCTTAGTAGGCTTTGCAGTCTCACCGGGAGGCTTAAAATGAGGAGCGTAAGAGTATGGACCTGAGACCTTGAAAATTGGTTCAGTAGCATAGTGTTGGGCATCGGGGATTTTAAACACAGTCTTGCTAGAGGATCGAGAAAAGGTAGCAGGTGGATGAGGTAAAAAATATGAGTGGTCAAAGGAGTGGTATATGAGGTGGTTCTTATGGGTGAAGTGTTACAAGGTTGTGGGGAGATATCCTGGACTTGTGACAGTGGCAGAATGGTGACAAGGCTTTCAGTGTAGTTAGTGCAAACTGCTGGTCGAGGACTCCCACTAATCCAGGCTTGTTATATTTTAGCCATCTGTTCTTTCAACGTTAGGACCTCTTCTTTCAGCTCAGGTTCTGATTCAACAATCCTCTTAGACGGATCAGTAACACCTGTGTCCAACTCTTTGCCAGCCATGACTACCTTGCTCTTTGACCTTGTGTTGTATGGATGAGTTACCTTAAGAACCACAAACCAACCACCCTTCTATTCAATGGAGAGAACAAAAGGGAACAAAATGAGGTCATCATGTTAGCGTTAGGGCATTTAACAACTAAAAATATCACATTGCGTGCAATGCACCTAGCAACAATTAACGGTTCTAGAATGACTTAGGGTCACAAGGTCACTTGGCATCATCCCAATTTGTCCATTTGAATGTTCTCTTTTCTTTTCTTTTCTAGCACTTTTTTTTTGGCAATCCGCTAGGCAAGCGCCTAGGTCTAGTTTTATATATAACATAATTAAAAATCAAAATACAAAGTCATGATATCCTACAAAATGAAAGGAATAAAATTTGAACATAACAAATATCCTATTATCTAAATTGTGCATTTGAATTCTTGTTTTTGCCCAACTTTCTTGATGATGTACGCTTGTGTAATCCCTCCTGATCCACCATATGTTGTTCCTATTGAGTTCACCTTTAGCTTTACCTTCCAAAGTCTGATGCTAAATAAACTGTCCATCCCCCTGATATATGCTCCTATTCGATCAATTTCTTCGAGTAAACTTGCCCCAGAGTGTTGTTAGTGCATCCTATTCTTCTTGTCGAAACATAGAGCCGGAATCCTACGATTTAATTACAGTTGTTGTCGAACACAGACCTGGCTTATCGAAATAATGCTTACAATTTCATACATGACATGTCTTAACATGCGATATCCCATAAACGATGCAGTCGTGCATCTAGTATGATCAATTTTCTTTCAAGTTACGCTCACCCCATGCGTATGCCATGCTTTCATCTCCATCACTGCGATAAAACATGCACGACCAAAATAGTAAATTCCAATTCCTTGTCTAGCATGCGTTTCATTTCCAGCTTGCAATTCCTTGTGAAATCAGGTTTGTATCCCTGTTGTAATATAAAATGTCCTACCAAAAGCCACGCCCCATTTGCTTTTGTTTTGAATTTTTCCATAAGCATTCCCAATAAAACATGTCCCAACTTTTTATTGTCAAGACCCAATCGCTCACCTCTTTCGAAGCCATGCGTTTCATTCCAACATCGAGATGAAAATGCAGTGTGCTTTGCTTTGAAAGCAATGTCAAGATGCTTTCTTGCTGGACAGCTTTCCACCCATGCGCATGCCATGCGTGCATCTCCAGCTTCGATAGAATCAAGTCCAGGTTTCAAAATTTCATGGACACGCTCTACCATTTCTCGAATCAAGTATCAAAAGCATCCATGTCCAGCATGCTCATCGTTTTCCAGGAATTAAGTCTCACGATGCGTATATTGAAAACAATGTCAAGCCCCCATACGCGTGCTTTCTTGCTGGACATCTTTCCATCCCATGCGCATGCCAAGCCTGCTTTTCTAGTTTTGATAGAATCAATTCCAGATTTCAGAACTTCATGGACACGCTCTATCATTTCTCGAATTGAGCTAAAGTATTGCATTCTCAATTTTGAAAAGCATCCATGTCCAGCCTGCTCTACCGTCCAGCGTGCCCTTCTATGTGAGAGCATGCGTGCCTCCCTTTTTATATTTTAATCCCAAATTGACGTCCCAGCTGCTCTATTTGTGGTATTTGCAACCCTCCAATCTTGTGCTTTGTTCTTCCCTTCCCCGACCAGGAGTATGCTTCACACTTTTCAGAAGATACCATGTGATGTTGTACCTGCGATTTAGAGATACCCTCCTCCCTTATGATTTGAATATATTGGTCGTTTAAGTTGACATGCCTCCTGCTATTCCTTTTCTCTTTGCTTCTTATCTCCTGTCCACCTTCACCCTTAGACTTGGACATTGCATCTTATCTTCATTAACCAACCTCCTTCCCTTTTCATCTAGATGCCAGAATTGTTGGCATTATATTTCTCCATGATCTAAAGCATAATTAGCCAAATGATCAGCCAACTTGTTGCCCTCTCTATGAATATGAGTAACTGTGTAATTGCCCCCAGTCATTAGTTGCATTATTTCCTCTACCTGCTCAGATATGATCCATGGTGGTTTCCAGATCCCATCCATTATCTTTTTTAATAACATTGAGTCAATTTGAAGCCATACATGAGGGTATTGTTGAAATCTGCAGAACCTTAGTGCTTCTACCATGGCCTTCGCTTCAGCTACTGTGTTTGTTGTCTCCTCAATCTCCCTCTACTGACTTGACTATGTCACCATTTTCATTTCGTATACAGAAACCTATTGAGCTCTTGCCTGGATTTCCCCTCGAAGCCCCATCCGTATTAACCTTTAGCCATCCTGTACTTGGAAGTTCCCACATGACTTTGGTAACCTTAAGTTTTGGAGTGAAATTTTCCATTATGGCTAGAAGATCTTTCCATTTGTGAGGTACCATGTCCATCCCAGGCTTTCTTACTTTCACCAATGCCTGGAGATTTGATGAAACCTGATAAATCACTCTGCTAGTTGTCACAGCATCACCATACTTCATGCTATTTCTTCTTTTCCAGAGTTCCCATACTACGCATGAGGGGAGTGCTTGCATTACCAGTTTGAGCCTTAAGCACACATTTGCAGTCCAACATTTTGTGATTGCTTGGTGTAAAGTAAGTCCTTCCACCGCTATTCCTGCCCTCGATAGAAAATACTTCCAAGTTGTCTTTGCAGTTTCTGATCTAAAAAATAAATGCTGAAGAGATTCCTCATCAGGCTGTACACAACACCAACATTTTGATGGCATGCAGTAGCCTACCTTTTTCAAGAAATCATCTAAAGGTAACTTTGCTTTCCACACTTTCCACATGAAAAATGCTATTTTAAAAGGCAGTCCCTTTACCCAGATCATCCTATAAGTTGTTTTTGGTTCGTCTCTTCTTCTCGTATAATCCCATGCTGACTTAACACTGAAATATCCTCTTATTTCCAGCATCCAACAAGGCACGTCAAGAACCTGCTGAGGTGAAGGTGGTTTGATTTTCTCTATAATGTGTACTGCTAAGTCTTCAAGAAGCATTTCAAATAGCCTGTCCACATCCCATCCACCATCTAAGGTAACCTCATGTACATTTTGTACTGTTTCATCAATGCCAAAGTCCTGAGGAACTAAAAAATATAGTGCCCCAAGTCCTGTCCAGTTTTCAAACCAAAAAAGTGAGGATCCCTTTTTTGTTTGCCAAAAGATTTGATGTTCAATCAGATCTCTGCATTCTAGCATTTTTCTCCAAATGTGAGATCCCCTTTTCCATGGAACAACTACTGAATTCATTTTCTTACAGTATTTCTGACATATGAAAGAGCTCCATATGCTTGGTTTTGTTCTGAAATTCCACCACAACTTGCTGAATAATGCCTTTGCTACGTCATGCATTGACCTGAAACCAATTCCTCCTTCCTCCACTGGCATGCATAATGTATTCCATGAAGCCCAATGTCTACTAGTACCTCCTACAGAGCTGCTCCAGAAATACTGCGCAAACAATTTGTGCAACCTATTTATCACATATTTTGGAGGGTTTACAGCTGATAGTAGGTGCATAGGCATGCTTTGTAGAACATGGGATATGAGAACAGCCCTACCCCCTACTGATAATAACTTACCCTGCCAGGATTGCATTTTGTCCATTACCTTAGTAATTAGGAGCTGATAGTATTCCAGTTTTCTCCTTGCATAAAAAATAGGACAACCTAGGTATGTGATAGGAAATTCATTCCTATGAATGCCTGTGATCCTTTCCACCTTTCTGACCACATCCATGTGTGTTAAATGATACAGGTACACAAATGATTTGGTCTTGTTAATAAGCTGGCCAGATGCATTTTCATATGCATTCAACATTTGCATAATCAACATCAGAGAAGTTTCATCAGAGGATGAGAAAATAAGCATGTCATCTGCATATGCCAAATAATTGATCTTTGGACTCCACTTTGGCATTCCAAATCCACAAAAATACAGGTTAGTATGAAGTGCATTGAGGCCCCTAGATAATACTTCTGATGCCAAGATAAACAAAGTTGGAGATACAGGATCACCTTGTTTTACTCCCTTAAGGATTTAAAGAAACCATTTGCTTGACCATTGATTAGAATAGAATACCAATTGTTTGAAACTAAGCCAAAGGCAATTCCTATCAACCTTTCTGTGAATCCCATCTTTCTCATTACCTTTGTTAGGAATATCCATGATAATCTATCATAAGCTTTGGTCATATCTAGCTTCAGGATGACATTAGGTCCAGCCTTAGTTCTAAGCCTAATGTCAGTGACTATCTCCTGAGTTAGAAGGATGTTTTCTACTATATTCCTGCCCTTAACAAAACCTGACTGTTCCTCCAATATCAGATTTGGGAGAAATTTCACTAGCCTTTCATGAACGTCCCTCGATATAACCTTATTTGAAAAATTACTGAGGCTTATTGGTCTTAGATCAGAAAAAGTGGTAACTTCTTTTTTCATTGGAATCAGAACTAGGTTTGTGTGTGTTACACACTTTGGTAGCTCATGACCATTGAAAAAAGCCCTCACCATGTCGAACAGGTCATCCCCTATTAAGTCCCAACAAGAATGATATAGCTTGCCTGTCATACTATCTGGCCCTCCAGCACTATCACCATTAAGTCCAAATACTGCCTTTTTAACCTCCTCTTTTGTTGGCTGCTTAATCAATTCTGCATTCTGTTCATTGTTAATCAGATTAGGAACATAGTCTACGATCTCAAATAAAGAAGGGGTAGCTGTTTCTGTGAACTGTTCCTCGTAAAATCTGATAGCTTCTTCTGCAATTTCTTTTTCTTCTTCAATCCATGTTCCTCCACTATCTTGAATTCTGTTAAGTTGAAGTCTCTTCCTCCTACCTCTCACTTGTGTGTGGAAGAACTTAATATTCATATCCCCTTCCTTGAACCAAGTCATTCCCGCCTTTTGTTGCCAAAATTTCTCCTCTAGTGCAAGACATTTGATCAATTCTGCCTGAATTTTTTGTAGCCTTTCCCTGTTCATCCTTGTAGGATTTGCTTCAAATTTTGCTTCGTGAACCATCACTACCTCCTCCATGCTTGCTATCTTTTGGAAGATATTTCCAAATGTAGCCTTACTCCACAATGAAAGGGCTTTCTTTAATTTTTTTAACTTGTGATTAAAAATAATAAAAGGATTTGCACTGAAATCAGCTGTCCAGTTCTCTCTCACCACATCTTTAAAAGTTGCATGATCCACCCAAAAATTCAAGAACTTAAAAGGCTTTTTTATTGGTGGAGTGTCAATATCACACTTCAGATACATTGGACTATGATCGGAACCAGTCTTTGACAAATGTTGCACCTCTATTCCCGGAAATGTTTGTTGGAATTGAAAATTGGCCAAGCATCTGTCTAGCCTTTTGAATATACAGTCTTCCTCTGCTCTCCCATTCCACCATGTGAATATTCTACCTTTAAATCCAAGATCGAAGAGATTGCAAGTGTTGATGTAGTGTCGAAAATCATCAATTTCATTCAATGACACCGGTAATCCCCCAAACTTCTCTTCTTCGTCCCATATTACATTGAAATCTCCCCCTACTAGCCATGGTGAATTCATATCCCTTGCCATTTCATATAATGAATCCCATAGTTCTATCCTCTCAATTGCATCACATTTAGCATATATCAAAGTTAGAACAAACTCCACATGCTTTTCAGTATGAAACAATCGTAGTGTTAATTGTTGCACCATATTGTACATGATAGTTACCTCAAATACCTCATCTATGAATTCCCAGATCTTGTTGGAAACATTTGAAATTGCTTGTGCAAGTCCTATCTTGTTTCTGTATCTTTCCATTTTTTTTGATTGTTGCTTTGGCTCCATTAATTCTACAAATTCATAGTGATTTTTCCTGTGCATTTTTGTCAACCTTTCAAAGGCCTGCTGTGTGTTGACTGACCTTATATTCCAAATGAGAGCATTCATCACTGATTGTTGGATTTAGTTAGCGTTCTCCTTGTGTGCACCCCAGCTTTTGGTACTGCAAAATTATCTTTTTGTTGCTTCTTCTTACCTTTTGCTGCTGATTTTGCCTTTTCCACTTGCGTAGGTGATAAGTCACCTTGCCTTGCCGTATTCATAAGGTGTTGGGTAGTTGATTCTTGATCCATGTCGTATCCTGATTTACCAGGTTCTTCTCATTCTTCAGTGTCTTCCTTCCCTCCGGATGTAGCTCCAAATGCATTCCTTTTAGGGACCAAAGCCTTCTCTTCTCCTCTTTTTAACAGCTGCAGCTGATTTTTTTTCAATGTAACAGTAATATTTACTATTTCTGTTTTATGTTTTGGTTGTTTCTCCTTCTCTGTTGTGTTGTTTCCTTGTGGGTATTCTTGTGATATCTGAATTTGATCATCTTCTGTTCCTCCGGGATCATTTACATCTGGGCCTCTTCCTTCATAGTTTCTAAGTTCTGTGATTTCAGTTGTGTTGTTGTCATTGGCATGGGGCTCTCCATTTACACTTTGCTCATCTTCTTCTTTGTCCTTCTCATTTGGTTCCTCATCAGCTTGTGCTCCTAGTGGTACTTCGTTCTCCTCTGAATCGTATTCCCTTTGTGTATCCCATAGTCTGCCTCCACAGCCTTGCACTCTTTCTTTAAATGTAGCTGATTTTGACCCTTCTGCATGAGAATTTGGAGTTTTATTAAGTACCTTGTTCACTAATGTATCTTGTGATGGGTTTTCCTGGCATGGTTTATTGATCTTCACTATTCCTTCTCCTGTTTTATTCTTGAAGCTTCTTTCTACCCATTGTGCAGTATCGTTTTTTGCTTTTGATGCCTCCTTTCCATTGACTACACCATTAGTCGAGCTAATCCTCGATGATTTAAGATGAAAAACTTGTGCTGCAGGATTTAACTTTCCCTCATTATTGACCATATTTTTTGGTTTTTGCTTTGTAGATGCTTGGTTGTGAAGTGTTGAACTGCTTGTTGTTGCATTATCTGCCACCATTGCCAATTGATTAATAGGTTCTTCCTCTTCCTCCATCCCTTGTAATATTGCAAACTTGTTAGCTACTTGAACATGATCATTATCTTCATTGTCTACTGCCACCAATTCCTTACCACTGTTGTTTTGTGCTTCTGCTTGTCTCTCTACAGTACTTTTACCCTCCTTATTGTTATTATTTTCAAACTGCTTAGATGGCGCCATCTCCATTCCATTATTACTGAGACTAGTATTTTGATTTACTACATTTCTTACTCTGTTGTCCTTCACTTCCTTCCATTGCTCTTTTGCTGTAACATTCACATTACCCACAATCTTTCCACTGGATAACATCTTTATAGGCTGTGAGTTCCCTATGTCCTGTTTCTTAGCTGTATCTGCTTGGTCATCATTCTCCTTCTCCACATATAGATCAGGGTGTGTCCTCCAACATTCAAATTGATCATGCCCTTGAAGTTTACAATGTCTGTAATATTTAGGTAGCATATCATATTGAATTCTCATCCATTCAGTTCTTGTTGTTCCTTTATCTTCATTGAATATGTCCATCCTCACCTTTTTAGGCAAATCTGCAAGTAGATCCACTAGTACCTTCACCCTAGCACAACTAGGTCTAGTTTTATTAATTGTAGCCATGTCTAGATGCATCGGTTTACCTACTGCTGAAGCTAGAGAAAATAGACATTCCTTTACAAAAAAGGTTGGCAATAGACCTGGGAATGAGATCCAAGCCATTGCCTTGGGTGTTTCTTCATCTGCTCTAAACTTTGAGTCATAAATCAACGGCCTAAGCTGATATTGATAGCCATCCCTGTCCTTTATGTAATGAGTTTTTGATGAGAAATGAAGATAGTCCTGCCTTAACGTCATTCTAATCAAAATATGTCTATCCCTTAGAAATCCAATGTTACATTCACCTTTAATTCCGCATTGAATTGGTATTAACTTACGCAATTGTTGAATTTCTGGGCTGCCATAAGAACATTTACCAACTATTGCATATTGTAATCCTTCGATGATATCCATCCTTTCTACTTCTGCTTCTGTGAACTGAATAACATGTTCTCCATTCAATATTGTAGGTGTACGAATAGGAATTGGCTCAACATCCTGTTGCTCCTGCATTGCAGCATTTAAAGTGCAAGGTTTCAGAAATTTAGAGTAATCCATCGGCTGTTTGTTGTTATTTGTTATCCCTGATGTTTGTGCAGTGTTTGGAGGAGGTTGTGTAGGCAGCGCAGCCACCAAAAGTGGCTGGCCACCTGCCTGTGTGTCCATTACTGTTGTAATTCTTTAGCACTTAACTTACATGACAAAGGTGCAGTATGTTTGCAAAATTACTGTAACTTGAATTTGCTTCACGCAAGCTGTTGAGCTTTAACAGTAGCGCTAGAGTTAGCTGAATTGCTGAAATTGAATGAAGAACTCTATCTGCTACAGTAACTCGTGAAACTAAAATTAAGATCTACAAAAATTGACTATAGATCTGAAGTTGAAACCAATTGGGTATTATTCGTAAGGAAATTATGTATCTTTTGACACCAAGTTTGGTTGGTTTCACCACCGGATTCCGGACTTATGACCGGAAAATGATGACGAAAATACTATTCCTTCTCTTCCTAGAGAGAAGGCAGACTATGCAAAAATAGCTTCTAGCACTTCTTGGCTTACTAATTTTCCTTTTTTTTTTTCTAATTATCACTCTTTTCTTTCCTCTCATTTCTCACATCCCATGATTTCACTTCTCTTTTTTTCTTTTTCTTTTTTTTTTCTTTTAAATTTCCTTTTCCCCTTTTTTCTTTTCTTTTAATTAAAAAAATAATTCGATCGAACACTATGTAGGTTGCCTACGTATCATGACGCCACATGAATCAGATCTTTGCATAATTCGGGAAGATCGGGAATAAAGTAAACAAAATAACGTTCTCAATTTCTTTTTTCTTCTTTTTGTTCACCTTAATGAATACTCCGATGAGAAATTATTAAGGACAAACCCCTAGAAGAGAAAAATATTTTTTGATTTTTTGATTTTTTTGAGGAAAAAAATATAAAGGATTAACCAAAGAAAAATATTCTGAACTTTCGTTTGATATCCCTGAAGAAAGATTTCGACCAAAGAAATGAAAAAGATAAAACATTCTTTTGGATTTCAGTTTTGATTACCTATGGGAGAAACTCTGAAGATAAACCAAAGATAAAGTATGTTATTTTTTTTCTTCTATGTACAATGTCCTAAAGTTCTAGTAAAATAAAAAGAATATTTTTTTCTATTCATTTTTCATTAATTTCCCAAAGAAGCACCTCAAAAGAAAATCTTTTTGGATTTTTGGAATTAATATCTTAAAGAAAGCTTTTAAAGAAGTACTAAAAGAAAATTCTCTTTCTTTTTAATTTTTAGTCCTAATATACTAAAGGAAATATAAAAATAATTTTTAATTTAAGTTCTAGATATTAATTGCTAAAGGAAAAACCACCTCAAATGATTTTTTTTTTAAAATTCCTAGAATTAGTATTCTAAAGAAAACTTCTAACATAAATACAAAAACACAAATCTTTTTTTTTATTTTTGAGTTATAATACTTTTTCAAATACAAAATAGAAAGTACAATAACAAAAAACTCGACATTACTGTACAAAACTAGAAGGTAAAAGACGATATAAAAAGAACAACAGACTCAAAGCATAATAACTAAAAAAATCCTTAAGCAAACTCCTGAATGAGCGATCTTGACTGGATGGTCCTACGGCGTCTGTCATCCCCAAACTCCGGTAAGTAGATCCATACATGTATGAGAAAATTAAGACCAAATAAAGTTAAAGACCTAGAACAATATGTGAGACAATAACCCTTCATGTTGGACACATGCAATACATGATTGTTACTATTTTTCTAAAATTAACCTGTGTGACTAAAAGTGGCAAAAATGCAAGATTTGGCTAAGACCCCGCGAAGCCAAGAACCTAAACTCACTAGGAAGACCGGACCCTATGTGGGTTGCCTACGTATCACGCCCCGAAATACGAGAATCAGGTATGCGTAGTTCGGGCAGATTGGATACAGGCAAGAATTAAAAAAACAACTAATTTAGAGAAAAAATATTTTTTTTCTTTTTTTTGAAAACTGATGAAACATGTAACTCTTTTTGGATTTTTTTTCTTTTTCCTTTTTTGATTTTTTTTGGAAAATGATGGGAAAGTGCAAAATTTCTTTATGGATTTTTCATGTTTTTTTAAACAAAAAATGTGACAGAAAATATAATCGGGCCCTACTTGCTTTATTTTTCACACTTCACCGTCTCTTTTTTCTTTTTTTTTTCTTTTCCATTTGCCCTCAACTATCATTGGTCCGCCAAATGACCCTTTTACCCTTGAAGAAATGTAACATGTAGCACATATGATGCATCAGGATGGTCTTTTATTTTTGGGTACACCTGTCCTAGACGGACCCAACCCCTATGTTGAGTCCCCTAAGTAAAATGCACATGATGCAAACAAATATTCCTACTAGGGATCCAGCATGGGGCTGTGTTTTTTTAGGTTTAAATCCTGGGGTTGTGTTCTAGACCTGGCTTACCTGAGCGGACAACTTGAGCCGAAGAGGGGGCAACGTACCAGGAGCACTGAAGTCTGCCCGTCCTTGTTACTGGACCAGCCCCGTTCTTATTTGGTATAACTTCTACAGAAAAAGTAGGTCACGCGAACGTGGGCACCATTTTCAGAAGACTCAGAGGATGGCGTAAGAAAATAGTTATATACAATTCAAATAATATTAAAGCGATAAACAGATAGAATTTAGCACAAAAAGTTCATAGAATACAGTAATAATAACAATAAATGAAGCCAAGTAAAAATCATTTTAACAAGCTCGAATTCTTGAACCCAGAACCAGAGATTCTGGGTTCGATCCCCAACAGAGCCGCCAGAGCTATCACACCTTGGGAGTTTATAAGGGAGTTTTTTCCAATTTAAGTAACAATCGAAATGGAATTATTTATTTAAAATCAGAGTCGCCACTTGGGATAATTTATGGTGTCCCAAGTCACTAGTTTAAAATCCCGAATCGAGGAAGGTTTGACTCTTATTTATGGTCTACAAACACAAAAATCCGAGTAAGGAATTCTGTTAACCCGAGAGAAGGTGTTAGGCATTACCGAGTTCTGTGGTTCTAGCACGGTCGCTTTGATCACACTTGGCTTATTAAAATTGTCTAATTACTTATTTTATAACCTATGTGCATTTGCCTCTTTTAATTAGGAAAGTATCTTGAAACAGGTCACGCGTACGTGTACCCATTTATTTGGTGCGTCAAAAATCATGTCATGCGAACGTATCCACGATTAGTAACGCTCTATTATTATTAAGAAAGTTTGATTAAAGTTGTGCGAACGCATACTCCGAATTGGTTTTTAGAATCGTAATCATATCACGCGAACGTGTACACAATCACAATTGTATTTTAAATGCGCCTAAATGCTTTTCTAATAATGTTCATTATTTATTCAACTCCTAAGTTTAAGATATCGTAAATGGATTAAAGAACGATGATACATCAGACCTTTACAATCACATGCCTTGATTTTGACTAGGTAAAAATTGCTATTGTCATGTTAAAGGGGAAACCAACTCGACTAAACTTAACAATGGACATGAAATGCTTTTATATACCTAGTTCATTAAATCCGGTGAATAACAACCTAACCTATAGTGTCCAAGATAATTAACTAATTACACATTCCATGGTAGTAGAAGCACAAACAATATTTCTTCAAATTTAAAATAATTGAAGCATTGGTATTAAGCCTAGTCTTCAAAGAAGTCAATCACTCCAATCTTTTAACTTAGAACCAAACAACCATGAACCAAAATTTATATAAATGACTTATACTTACTGGAAAAAACAATCAGGAAAATCCATTTATAGGCATTCAAAATATAGTGCAAATGAAACAAAGGATTCAAAGTAAGGAAACCATCAAAGATGCTAAATGACGAGAGCAAATGAAGCATTCAATTTAAACAAACCAACTAGAATAAATATAACATTGCATTTGGGATATGTAGATGAAGAACAGACCTTTATTGCTGAATATTTAAGTTATGAAATTTGTTCGAATCAAAGGATCCCAGATCGAACAACTGGACGTTGATCAGAACCTCATCGGCGACCTCAACAAACTCGGAACTCGACGAAAAACTTGAATTAAAGCAAAACAAAGAAACCAAACGATTCTACGACGGTGACTAACTGGAGACTATTGGCAAACTCGAACGGAACCTCATTGCCTTCGACTGGAAATAACAAAAAAAAAAAACCCAGCTATGACATGATGTTAAGCACAACGGAGTTGCTGATTTTGAGTGTGCGACAAAGATACTCGGTGGTGAGGGAATCAGTGTGTGTGTGTGTGGCCACTAATTTTGATGGGGTGTATGGTTGTTGTTGCTGGTTTTCAGGCATGAGGGTGGCATTGTGTTGGTTGTTGAAGATCAATATTCATGGCATGTAAGTCTAGACAGGAGGTCCAGCGGCTGGAGACGTCTGAAGCGTGAGAGTGGTCATTGGACGACGCGAGATTCTGATAGCCGGCTTTTCCCTATTCTTTTTTTATTCTATTTTTTAGATGATTGATAATGTTCCTTTGAAATCAAATAATATTGAAATAGCGCCTTCTTCCTTTTCCAAAAACTATCAATTTATTATAGGAACTTCTAATTATGTCAGGAAAGGATTATATATATAATAGACTGGCGGGGGTGGGTCTGTGTATGTTCAGTGGCTGCCTTCTCCTTTTAGCTTAGGTCTGCATTTTTGTTTTGAAGAAGAAACCGACGCTTCTTTTTTGCCTAGGTCTCTTTTTGTCCAATCTCCATGGAAACGGTGGATCTTCTGATAGAGTGTTTAGGTCTCGTCTTTTTTTTTTTTGCTGTATTTTTGCTGATTTTCATTTAGGGTCCCTAGGTTAGATTTTGTAGGTTTTTTAGATTAGGGGTATGAGCCTAGGAATTATGGGCTAGATCCAAAAATTAGGCTCAGCAACTAGGAAACGACACTAAAATACGACCTCATTTACTAAGTAACCCTACTTAAGTAAAATAACTATTAAAATAAGGCTAACCGTTAAGAAAAACTTATTATTTTTTTGGTATTTTCAAATATCATATTAAAATAAAAATAAGGTACTATTTTTTTGTATTTTTTAGTTTTACGAAAAGTAATAAACCACAAGCAACTAAAAAGAAGAAATATTTTATGTAATTTTCATTTTTTTGATAAAATAAAGTAAAAGAGTCAAAACTAATAGAAATATCTATATTAGGCCTAAACTAAATATTTTACACTAAAATGGGTGAAATCTCGGGGAGTGTCAAAAATCACATGTCTACAATTGTATCTCATGCTTTGCGCAATTATCTACAAGAATGTGGATGTTTGGTAAAGGAAAATTATCCTTTGAACTTGCTTTGTTAAGGTCCCTGTAGTCAACACAGACTCTGGTTTTTCCATTCTTCTTTGGAACAGGCACAACATTTTCCACCCAGGTAGTATATCGGACAGCTCTGACAACATTGGCGCTCAGTTGCTTCATTATTTCCTCTTTGATTTTGTCACTCATGTTCGTTTTAATTTTTCGTTGCTTTTATTGGACTGGTGGAAAATCTGTATACGTGGGAAGCTTGTGAACTACTAGATCAGCACTTAAACCCGACATATCATCATAAGACTAATCAAACACATCTCGGCATTCAAATAAAAGTTGAATCAAGGCATCTCTAATTTTTTGTTCAGTGTGAATGCTTATCTTCGTTTCTCTAACTTCTTCATAACTTCTAATATTAATTGGCTCAGTTTCATTGAGGTTAGGCTTAGGCTTATTTTCAAATTGTTCCAACTCTCTTTTTATTGCCTCAACAACCTCATCTTCATCATATTCGACCTCTGGATGCATTATTTCGAAATTAGACAACTTTTTAAGATCTGGGTGTGAATTCCGCATGCATGTCATGTTATTAAAGACGACATTAACAAAACTGAAATGGAAACAAAATGACTGGAATTAGGAAAAGAAAAGATACAAAACTTAATACGAAGCATTTCAATGAATTTGAAATGATAGAAGGGTTAACATCAAAACAAAACAATCATACTGAGATGTTTCGATTACAACCCTGAAATAACCCAAAATACAAAAAAGAAGCTACAAAAGCAAACTACCAAGACTCCTTCCTTGTGGGGAGAGGATTTGCTTCCTAGTTGTTGAGCATGGTGTCTAGGCCAATTAGTTGCATATCGGCACGACTAGTGCCTTTACCAGCCTGGATCATGTTCACTTCAGAAAATATCTAGCTGAGGCCATGGAAAATTTCATCAATGTTTTCTTGAACTGAGTAATTTTTACCCTCTTAGAGTCGTGGATTGACAAAAGTGTAGAAAATGTGAGGGACAGGTTGTTGCAAGACCCATCCATGCTTTTTGTGGTGCTTGGCTTTGTCTTCGTCTTCTTGTGTTGGCCTGAAGCGCAAACCAAAAGTACCTTGGTTACTGAACGGAGAAATAGGCTCTGAAATTCCTTGCAATGATGCCCTCGGGCCTTTTCCTGGCTCATAACCTTTTCGCAACATAAGTCCACCCACTATTACAGATGTGGCGGAAAGACGAGGATACAGAATGGGCATTCCTTCATCAACATGGTCCACAACAACCACTTCAAAATCCCAATAGACAATGGACTCACACCCTTCCTTGGCCTCAATACAAGGGATTAATGGGTCTTTATAAATGGAAGACTCATCTTCCCCGTGAACAATATTTTCTTGCTTGTCATGTCCGAATTTGAGCATCTGATGCAAAGTGGATGACACAGCTCGTGCCGCATGGATCCATGGTCTTCCAAGAAGAAATTTATAAAAAGTGACAATTTCCACTACTTGGAAGACAATCTCAAAGTCAACCGGCCTAATCGTCATGGTGAGGTTGATCTCCCTAATGATATATCTCGCTGAGCTATCAAAAGCCTAAATGCAAACTTTGTTGGTCGGATTCTGTCTGTATTGATTTTCATGCTTTGCAAGGTAGAGAGAGGGAATACATCTACACTTAAGCCTCCATCAACCACGACTCGCTTTGCATAATGCCCCTCACATTTGACCATAAAGTGCAAAGCCCTATTGTGTCCGGATGCCTCCTCGGGAAGTTCATCATCAGGAATGGAGATTCTATTCGCTTGGAAATATTTGTTGGTCATCTTCTCTAACTGATTCACTGTGGTCTCCTCTAAGACATGTGCCTCGTTTAGGATCTTGATTATCACACGGGCATGCTCTTTGGAATGTATGAGCAGAGATAGTAGAGAGATTTGGGCAGGAGTCTTTCTCAGCTAGTCTATGATTAAGTAATCCTGAACTTTCATCTTTTTTCAAAAACTCTTCCGCCTCTGCTTCAGTGACTGGTTTCTTTATCTGAAATTAGCCTTCTCTGATTTGCTTGGCCTTCCTCAACTATTCCGGAGAGTAACACCTCCCCAATCGAGTCAAACCTCCAGTTTCCCCCACTTCCTCTATGATTTCCTTGCCTTTGTAGGTCATTACAGTTTTGTTGTAGTTCCAAGAAATGGTTTTCATGTTTGTCACGGGGGTCGCACAACTGGTTTGATTATGATCGGCTCTATTATACCCTTCGTATCTACCTGATTCTGCCCTGTGATAGGGTGGCCTCCAAGTACATACAACCTTGGGCTTGGATCATTGGAGCGAACTTCTAACCTCGAGACCTTGGGAACAAATAAAGTTACCTTTTCTAAGCTTGGGGTGCCTTTCACAATCAATGGCACATCTCGGCGTGGACTTACTTCCAGACCTATTCCTTCTTGAATTTCTCCCACTATCATTTTTGCTCGACCGACCAACTTGTATTCTTCATCTCGACCAATCATTTACACAAAATAAACATCATAGTGTGCTAGCAACGGGTTGTTTGTCATATTAGGAGGGTCCTCATCATTCGTCACTACAATCAGTTTTTCAGAAATGAGTCTCTCTATAGCTCTTTTCATAGTCGAACAATCATCAGTGCTACGCCCAAGGGAGCCTGAATAATATTCACATCTACCATTTGTTTGAAATCCATATGAATTAGGATGCATATGGTAGGGAGCGATGGGTCCAATCACGCCCTTTTTCTTCAGCTTCTGGAATAGACTAGAGTATGATTCAACCAATGGAGCGAATTTTTCCTATGGGCCTCTGCTCTCGACCATAGTCCTTCCTGGGACAAACATTGTAGGGTTCCCAAAAATTTTGCTGCTGAGGTCAGCGGATCCTTGGAGCTGGTGACCGTACATATTGATTGGGAGGCCGAGCATATGATTGAGCATTGAACACTGTATACTGTGGTGGGCCCACAGATTATTGAGGAATTTGTGGGGATAATAATATTGAGGGTAGTTGGATTACCCCTGCTGAACTTGCACATAAGGGTGTGATGCCCCTCTCTAAATTTCCCTTGATCCTGAGGTCATCATGGACCCTTCATCTCTCTTCTTTCTATTTGCCAAACTTCTCGACCCACTTTGGGTTGCTTGAGTGGTGGCTTTTAGAGCAACTTGACTTACAATTATTCCAGTCTTGAGGTTATTTTCGACCATCTCCCCAATTTTGATTGCTTCTGCAAAAGGCCTACCCATCGAGAACATCATGTTCTGAAAGTAATCAGGCTCTTGAGACTCCAAAAAAACATTGATCAACTCGTTATTATCTATTGGTGGCTCAACTCTAGCCGCTTGCCCCCTCCATTTGATGGCATACTCCCTAAATCTTTCAGTCGGCTTTTTCTTCATATTAGACAGGGAATTGCGATCTGGTGCAATATCAATGTTATACTGGAATTGTTTGAAAAAGGCTTGGGCCATGTCGTCCTAGACATGCCAATGAGAGATATCTTGGTCAATGATCCATTCGGAGGCTATCCCCACAAGACTTTCCCTAAAATAAGCCATTAGCAACTTTTCTTTTCCTCCTACACCCCTCAGCTGGTTGCAATACCTTTCCAAGTAGGCAACAGGGTCATCGTGTCCATCATATTTCTCAAATTTTGGGGTCTTGAACCCTAGTGGCAAATGGATGTGAGGGAACATGCATAGATCACTGAATAAAATACTTTTGTGACCACCTAGTCCCTCTATGTTCTTTATGTTTTGTTCAAAACTGGTGGCCATCTCATCTGGCTCAACTGTCGTGAATGGTTTTTCATTTTCCATTGGTAACTCGTACTAAGGAGTCTGATTGTATGGATCCGAGACCCTGAAAGCCATATTTGGAGAATAGTATTGCCCATCATAAGCATGATATTGTGGCTCATTGTTTGGTCTCATCATAGGAGGTGGTGGCGGGATTATATATACCGGTGCACCAGACACGACAAGAAAGGTGTTCTTGACCGGTGCGACTGGAGGTCATTAGAGGTACCAAGGGTAGAATGGAGTCTGTATTTGGCACATACCCTGGTGGTAGAATGTGATCGCTCACTGCATGGAGCGGTGGTTGAGTAGCCTAGGGTACGGTGGAAGTTCCCTCTGAGGGACCCTGGGGTGGAGGTTGACCGGAAACCCAACCTTGATATACATCTGACAGTTGTTATCTCAATTTTCTTATTTCCTCCGACTCTTGCTTAACTGACTGACCCTGGGGATTGTCACTGACCAACTCGATTTCATCATTGTTATCCATTACCACCGCTCCCTTAGATCTTATGAAGTAATGATGTGTGTCACACCTCCTTTTTACGCACTCGCGAGGGTGCAAGGGAGTTTTTCCAATTAAAGGACAATCGAGACGGGATTGGTTTAATTATTTCAGAGTCGCCACTTGGGAGATTTAGGGTGTCCCAAGTCACCAATTTTAATCCCGAATCTAGGAAAAGAATGACTCTATATTACAGTCTGCGTACCAGAAATCCGGATAAGGAATTCTGTTAACCCGGGAGAAGGTGTTAGGCATTCCCGAGTTCCGTGGTTCTAGCACGGTCGCTCAACTGTTATATTCGGCTTATTTATCTGATTTTAAATACAATTATGAACCATGTGCAAATTTTATCTTTTAACCGCTTTTGTCATTATTATTATTTTTACGAGAATTGCAACGTCGTGAAAACATATCTCGAACCACGTTACATCAATGTACCCGTGGTTATCGATATATCTCGACTCGGTTGAGATTTGGATTTGGGTCACATAAATGTGCACCCGAATTAAGGAAAATAAATTGTTAAAGGCGCGCCTAAAGCAACTAGCGTCTTGTTATTTTGGGGAAAGTCGTAAAAATTCGTTAAACGGCATATCCCGAATTCTAAATACTTTAATATATACATACATCTAGAGGGCCCCGCAGCTTTGTACATTTTGTTTGTCGAGGCTCGTCTCGTTCTATTTTTAAAAGGAATTTGCGACGTCATGGACATGCATCTCGAACCACGTCACAATCAATGTACCCGTGATTAGAAACACATTTCGAATCCGTCGAGATTTGGATTTGGGTCACATAAATGCGCACCCGAATTTAAGAAGGTAAAATTATTAAATACGCGCTTAAAGAGGCTATCGCGTTATTATTCCGGGAGGGTCGTGAGATTTGCTAAACGACCCACCTTAGGGACTGAATGCTTCAACATATATATATTTAACAAGGGCCCCGCAATTTGTGCGTTTTTCTTTATTTTTTGTCGAGGCTCATCTCGTCCTTATTTTAAAAGGATATCCTATAGCAACTACGTTTCTTGTTGCGTTTGTCTCTACTAATTGAAAACAGTAGATAGCCCTAGTTAATTACATGCTTGCAAGTTATCTATACAGAATTCCGAGTGCTTGCACAAAATCAGAAGCACGGCCACGTACACAGTCGGTCGAGCAAAAATTAAGGGCCCAAATCCAGCCCATGCGTGATGGACCAGACCTGGGCCATTGTTTGTTCGATGCAGGCCTGCTTGGTCTGTTTCGACCTGGGCTCGACCTTCGTGAGGTTGAGATTGCAGTCTCCGTGTTCTTTGTCTTAAAACATGGTTTACCAGTTATATGAAGCAGTTTATCAGAAAGGAAAGAACTTAACTAGTAGAGTACGATTTTCATGCTTGGCCTACATTAAAGGACATACTACAAAGTTAAACTAAGTCTAAGATACAACCTATTTCATTGGGAATATTTTCACCTATCAGCATACATATATAAACTATCATTCAGCTAATCTATATTGATATACACTGGGCATACAGGCTACTTCTATTGTCAACACAGGAATGAAAATTATTATACAGTACATGATATCTAATGTAACAATCTATGTATGAAAGTCAACTTCAGGTCTTTTCTTTTTGTATTCATGCTCAATTTTCCAATTACATTTGACAGTGTATTGGTTGTGTACCTGGTATAGAGAACAAAAGAAGAAAGGAATGATCAGCTGGGTAGTATGCAACAAACACAGCAACAGCAGATACACAGCAACAAACCAACAACCACAAGTGTTTTCCACAGTCCACAGACAACCAGCAACAGTTTCCAGAACAAAGAAAACCAACAGATGGTCGAGCACCAAACAAGCAATCCCAGAAAAGAGTAGTGAAACAAAAGAAATAACAGAGTATTCGATGCAGCAACACCAGCAGTTCAACAATCACAAGCAGCTCAATCAGGGCAAACAACAGAACTTGGCCAAGACAGCTTGACCAATATGAATTCTTCTGTAGTTTTCAGACAGTGTTTGGTTACAGTGTTTCTGGAAATTTCCTTATATTTTTTCAGTTTCCTTTAACTCACAAGACCTCTCTCAAGACTAAGTTTTTTTTTTCCAGAAGAACCTCCTCTTTTAGGCTCCAAAAGAATCCCCCGTTCTAATGGAAAGTCTACCTCTTTTATAGCCTAACCTTAACACTTTACAGTCTGTTTGACCACTCAAAATTCCCCCTCCCTGTTGTTTTTCCACTCACTCATTTTAAATAACAAAACTCCCATGAAATCCCTGACAGCCCCTCTCTCTTTTTGTTGTTAAAGTGTCCTAATCTCTTGTTTATTTAACCAAAGTATGGGCAGCAGGAATATAATCTGACAGCATGTGCTATCAGACTATTTTAATCCAAAACAACTGACCATACGTATGCTGCCCACCATCTGAACTAAGTGAACATGGCATCCATTTAAGCTCAAAGTCTGAACTGCCATTATAACCTACCCCTATATGTTCTTTTAATTCAAATTTGAACAAAACCAATAGGCAATACAATTCAGTTCCTAATGGGATTCAAATACGATCACAGTAGAAATAAACAACACGGATCAAGTTGTTACCATTAATGACTGAAACTAATTGACGACATACATCGACTCGACTATATTAATCGTAACACATAACAATCAATCGTTCATATAAACAACACGTACAGAGTCCCGAATGACTTCAGACAACTTTGTTCAATCACTGGGAACCTATATGAATTAACTCATTTGACGACTAATTTAATTGACGATCATGTATACCACAGAATACATTCAGAACACACAGAAAATCAACTGACCAAATAAAAGGTCTTTGACATAGATGGAAGAAATCCGAATGGAAAATAACAAAAAAATAACAAACATACACAACGAAACATGCTGACAACTTAACTAGCAGTTGAATAAAACAAAAAGGAAAAGAAAACTTACCGAAAAATGTCCAAACAAAACTGAACCAAATCTGACTCAATTTTGACCCCTTGAGGCCGAACAAACTTTAATCAGGGTGTTCTCACATGAGAACACCTTGATTAAGGCCTATTAGACCTCAAACCTTGTTAAGACTGGCCGGTTTCCAAGGCTATTCATGTTCTAGGTTTTGAATTCTCAGATTTGAGATTCTAAGAGTTGTGGGTAGATTCGGACCAAACCAAGCCTGGTTTGGTCACGAGGGGGTCAGGGGATTGTCTGGTATGAAGATGGTGAGGTTTGGCATAGGTCCGGGTTCGACTCGAATCTTCAAATGAAGATTCGAGATGAAGTAAGGGGATTCGAGGCTAGGGGGTAATAGATCCATGTTCAGGAGAGTGAGGGGGTCCTAGGGTGTTCAGGAGGTGGTCACCGGCATTCATGCCGCCGGGTTCTAGTGAAAGGGAAACTAGGGCGGCTGCTAGGGTTTTGGGGGGTTTCAGGGCTTGGTGAAGAAGATGGGGAAAGGTGGGGTTCGGCTAGGGGGCTTGGGGTGTGAGGGAAGGCTTATATACGGCGTATAGGATTAGATCCAGGCCGTTAGATCATCTGATCTCAACGGCTGGGATCTGATGGTGAGGGGTGAGATGTGGTCGTTTTGCATTAAAACGGGGTCGTTTGGGTTTAAGTGATGGGTTGGGTTGGACCGGCTAAACAGGTCGGGTTGCGGGTGCTGAGGTGGACCGTTGGATTAGTGTGGTTGAACGGCTCAGATCAGACGCCTGATGCGGCGTCGTTTTGGGGGGTGCCTGGGCAGGCCTGGTTTGGACCGGACTTGTGTGCTGGTTTGGGCCTATTTTTGTTTTATTTCTTGGGCCCAAACTGATTCTCATTCACTCTTTTCTTTTGTTTTCTATTTTTAAACAAAAAATGAAAATAATAATAATAAAACAATGAAATTAAAACAAACAACAATGTAACATTTTAACACAATTATCACAAAATATTTAAGTAAGTTAAATCACCACCTAGAACGGACGATGCACATATATATATTTTTTGAATTTTCTTTCAATGACCGAATTACGGTTTGATTGCCATGACAGACATACTTTGTATTTTGATTGATAAGATCATATGCAACATGGACCGAACCACAAATGACTAAACAGCACATGCCACGAAAAATCGAAAGAATTGTACAGCGGAGTCATTTGTCACTATTTTTGTTTTCTTTTGGAGCGATTGTCCGTGAAGCAAAAATCACGTGCTTACAATGTGTTGCCAGTTTTACCACAAACCAACCACCTTAAGCTTACTATATAAGAGGCATCAAACGTGTTAGGGTTAAGCATTTTACATATAGGAAATACACGTAAATATTCTATGCTCCTAAAATTATCACCATCTCTAACATGTTTTTGGAAGGCTTCATGTTTCATTCCGGCTTATCAGGTTGTTGCTTATTGACGCTCTTATTTCCTTCTCTCTCTTTTTTTTTCGTTTTTCTTTTCACTCGCCTTATTTTGATCCCTCACTTTGGAGTCATTGAAAAATATTTGATTGAACCATTTGGGAGTTTCCTATGTATCATGTCGCCACATGAATCAGATCATTACGTAGTTAAATGACACAACCATTTTTTTTTATTTTTTACAAAACAAACAATCTTTTTTGTTCATTTTCGAATTTTTCTAAAACAAAATCTTTCTTATTGATTTTCATCATTTTTTTATACAAGACTCATAAAGATAAACATTTAAACAAGACTATATTTGACTTAAACAGACTTTTTAAGATAAAAGGCAAAATAACAAGACTCAAAACAACAAAAGACTCTTACAGACTCAAAGACCACAAAGGAACAGTCAAAGTCGACTGCTAGCTAAAAGAAGATCTAAAATTCTTTAGGAGAATCCACCTAGTCATGGAGTTTATTCCTGCAGCTGACCCCCAACGTCACAGTATATCCTCGCTAAATCTACAGATATGTGACGGTCGGCGTTCAATGTTACTTCTGCAAACCGCTTGGGCATCATTCCCTGGCAACTCCTGCAAGCTCGGAAGGTATATGTGGCTACCTTGAGGATCTTCCCCTTAATGTGCCCCTGAGCTAGATGTAACTCTTGATTTTGCTGACCACAAGTTTCGCCTAGATCCAACGCATCATACTCGCACTCCAAGGCCATATCTCTCTGGCGCCGAACTTCTAACGACTCCCCCTCTAACCAATTTATCACCTTTGGTAATGGTGTCTTTCTATTTCAAACACGGTGATCTGGGACTCCTTACTTGATTCAACTTCCTCTAACTAATCCCTTAGACCTTGGATTAGTGTAGCGTAACTCATGCGGTCATGATCATGGACTACCCTGAACTGGGCTTCTCTCTCTTCTTGTTGTTGAGCGGTTGTGACTATGTTCTTCTTTTGAATATGGGCTTTTAGTGCTTGCTTCTCTCATGCCCACTGAGCTTTATATTTCTCAAAAGAATCATACAGTAGATACCTATCTACTCTAACGATGCCGAGCTCTTCTTGCAGTGCTCCAATGGCAAATTCATAACCCCTTTTCATCTCTTCCGCAGCCAGCCCAACTCTATTTCGAATCTTAGCCTCCCACTATGCGGTGCTCTTCACTGTTGTCCCTGGTCTATCTTCGAGAGCATCTTGATTATAAAACCACTCAAGATAGGAAGGATTCAGCTCACCCCGTTCTCTATCTGCCACTATGGTGCCACGCTCGAGTATCTTAGTGCCATTCCAAACACGTTGAGCATAAGCTTCACGAAAGGTATCCTTTAATGTTGCTTCCCAGATAAACTTTTCCATAGTCTCTACCGAGGGAACTATTTGTTTGTGACCCAAATGATGTAGAACTCTCATGGGAGAATATGGATGATAACCCCGAAGCCCCATCAAGATCATAAAAGGATGGCAAGATGACTTATATACGACATATTCTGTGGTGAACCAAGGATAATTCCATGTAATCTGATCATCTGTTAAGGAGTGAAGATACTCACTCCAATCATGGACACTTTCTGGAAAACTTAGAATCTCCAGCTCACTCTTCAATCTAGCATTATACTGGCAAACATGATTACCCCAACAAGTACGGTGGTCTACCTGAGAAGGACGACGGAAAAGATGATCCATGAACCACATATTGAGCAGGAGGTTGCAACTTTAAAGAAACTTTTTCCTTCCCAGCACCTGGTCAAGGCACGAAAGGTATCTGCTAACACCATAGGAAAAATGGAGGAATCATTTCTTTTCATCATGGTTGTGACTATCCCAGATAGCCGAATGTTGATCTTCCGATCCTCTATCGGGAAGACCATGCACCCCAAGAAAGCTACAATGAATGCTTTCCATCCATGGCCTCGCCATGTGTGGTTGTTCTGTTTGTTAACCAGCTTCGTCCCATTTTATAAGAACCCCCTTCATGTCCGTACCTGTCATACAAAATATCTACGCGGACCTGCCCTTGCGCTACATGTGCTATCTCGGTGTGGCGGATCCACATATGCTCAAGGAACTTGGTAGCAGTGACATCCCTGGGAGTCAAAAGTCTCTTTGTTTGATTCTTATGCCTCAGATCTGTATATTCAGCGAATTCCTCCAAGGTAGGAGTCATTTCAAACCCATTGAGACGAAACACATTATTCTTTGGGTCCTACAAATAAACCAAAGCCTCAATGAGTTCTCTTTTGGGCTCAATCTCCATAATATTTACCAACTTTTTCAAATAATCCTTGATATTTCCTTGATCAAATCCATCCATGTTGTTTCACCATTGCTTCAATAAACTGGCCACTTTGTCGACAATCTTAAACGGCAAGTGCTCTTCATCTCTCGGCCTCTTGTCAGGTCTCCCACTAACTGAATCCATATCTTACCTACATAAATAAAATTATGAGGTCAAGTCCTAAACTAAACTCAAAGAAATGACACCAAGCAGACCTTTGGATAAGATAGCAGACAAACTTCTTATGGCGGGAAGGCTAGACTCTAGAAGGATTACTCAGGTATCTTGCAGAGAAAACAATACATGACAAAAACGGTCGGACAAAGGACAAAATGATAAAAGGTGACAAAGAGGACAAGATGGTTATTTTTATAAAAACGGCTCTTCAGTACCTCCAAGAAAACTACTAAGGTCGTATTGGTAAAAATATCCGCACACATGGATAAGCGGGTAAAAACAAACAAAAATTATTTTCTACGAAAAACACCCATTTGGTACTTCAAAAAAAACTATAAGGTTGACTTGAAAAAATGGCCGAAAATGAGGGACACGCGGCAAAAACAAAATGACTATTTTTACGAAAATAACCCTTCGACACTTTCGAGGAAGGTTTAAAGGTTGTCCCGGTAAAAACGGTAAAAAATAAAGACGAAATGGTAAAAGGTGTTAAAAACAAGCAAAGTAATCATTTTGTAAGGAAATAGCCCTTCGGCATTTCTAAGGACGGTTTTGAGGTTGTATTGATAAACATGATTGGACGCAAAGACAAAAATAATGAAAAAGAGAAAAAGCAACAAAACTATCGATTTATTTTATTTAAAAAAAATTAAAAATATTACGGACACACCAATTTTGAAAACTCTTGCAAAATGAGGGTCGAACCCGATGAAGGTTGCCTAGTACCCCACTGGAATTGCGAGAATCGGACCTATGTATTACGAACCAAGACTTGACCATTTTTTTTATTTTGGACACCTCATGCTGGATTAGTCCTTTTTTTTTAATTTAGTAAAAACGAATTATCTGCACAAAACTACAGGAATGATTTTTTTTTCCAATTCCGCTCAACTAATTTTCTAAAGCCGGTCAACAAATGCAAGCAAGCCTTCCAAATGATGCAGCAAGTAGCACATAAGTGTACATGACAGTCTCAAAAAGGATACCTGTCTTATACGGACCCAACCCTTGTGGCGAGCTTCGCTAAATCAAATGCACATGATGCAACAAAACGATCCTAGTAGGGATAACCAGGATTGTGGCTTGTTCTTCTAGGTTTTAAAAATCCTAGGGGATAGGTGTATCTAGACTGTCCATAAAACAAGCGGACAACTCGAGTTGGGAAGGGGTAATGTATTGGGAGCAATACTTCTCCGACTTTACTACTGGACCCTCCCCGTTCTTAAATATGGGTGACTAATAATCCTTCACCGGGAGCCCATGCCCATCAGCTTTATCTAAAAAAAATAATGGGGAGCGTATACGCGATTGCCGAGGTTGTATTTAGAAGACTTAGAGGGGATGCGCAAGAAGACAATTTATAATTCAGTTCAACAATTTCAAAGCGGTACAGAGGGCAAGTAGCACATTAGTCCCAAATAGATCACAAATACATACAAAAATTAATAAAGCCAAATAAAGTCAATGTACAAGCTTGAATTTTTGAATGTCCCCAGTAAAGTCGCCAGAGCTGTCACACCCCTTTTTCTACCGCAAAAGATATATATATGTATGGATTGTGGATTGTGAGTTAAAGAGTTTTTCCATTTAAAGTGACAAATTTGAGTAGGAATTATTTTATGTACAGAGTCGCCACTTGGAATTGATTTTTGGGTGTTCCAAGTCACCTTTTATTTGAATCCCTTGTCAAAGGAAGGTTTGACTTTCTTTATTATTGATTCGCAAAAATAGGAGATCGGGTAAGAAATTCTATTGACCGGGAAGAGGGTGTGAAGCATTTCTCGAATCTCGTGGTTCTAGCACGGTCGCTTTATTGACTTAAACTTAGCTTGAATTAATCTTGGCTGGACTGTGATTTATTTGATTCTTCATGTTTTGCTCATGTTCGCTTTTATTGTCGATGACCTGATTTATTTTGGCCTAGGACGAGTATCCCCGACCTTAGCTTACACTAACCAAGACGGGTATCCTTACCTTGGTTCGTGCATCACACCTAATAGTGGAGTCTACTCGAAGTTAATTAAATAAAACTTTTAATTAATTGAAAGAATCGGGGACAAGACGTGTCCTCACAACCTTACCATTTTATTTATGTCTTTGTTCTGAAACGAGCCTTTCCGACATTGGTTAAGACGAAATTATTTATCTTAGTTAAGACAAATTACTATAGGGGTTAGATTATGAAAAAATAATTGTTCATCTTTATAGTAAAAAGATGCCTATTTGTAGCTTATTGGTAGTAAGACAATGTATAAAACTTATTTAATATTGAACCTACTTATAACCTTATTCTTATTATTATTATTATTATTATTAATTAAACAAAACTAATATAAAGCAACATTTGTTCCTAAAATTCGCCTAGTGCATTTATTAAAAAAGATAAAATTATTCTTATTTATTAAAAGAAACATTCTTACTGTTGTTGGAGTTACTTGATGGAATTTGCCGAGCTCTAAGTAAAATTAATTCTCAAAGAAACATTCAGAACTTGCAATCAAAAGATTATGTCCTCATTAACACTAACAAAGGCGAAAACTAACATATAAACAAATATTTCATCAAGCCTAGGTAAACAAAAACAAAACAAGCTAAGAGGTAAAAATATGTAAGATAAGAAAGAAGAGGATAAAAAACGTTGCCAAGCATGTCAGGAAAACACGTGAATCTGAAAAGTTCTCACTTCCAACTACCAATGAATGCCATAACATATTTACACAAGCATATAAAAAGATAGTAAAGATTCGAACCTTTTGAGATGCAATTTTCTTTACTAAGCTCTAAGACTTAATTACTTATTTTCACAAGAAAGTACACTCAAAATATCAAATAGGATTAAATGGCTAAAGCTAATAATAGCAGATGCCATAAAGATGCTTGAAGTGTGAAGATAAAATTTCAACACTTAAACTTTATGGAGGAATTAAAAACTAACAGCATTTTCCCTTTATTAGTTTACATGATTAGCATTTATACAAGAACAAACACTACTTTTAGTAGCATAAGGAACTAACCAGAAAGTTGCAAGAATATTCAGAAATCAAGTAAGGACTTCATGCTTCTATTTCTTTTAAGATGAACTACTTTACAAGCTAGAAAAGTTACCTAGATTGCATATTCAAAAGCAAGGCACCAATACCAGATTCGGCTTTGTATATCACTATCGAAACACATCAACCAATCCAACAACAGTTGCAACAAACTAACAGCAATCTTTCGAACCCAATACGAACCAGAAGCTCAAACCAAAAGCTTAGTGACTTAGGAAAGGAAGAAAGAACTCACAAACTTTCAGTTTTCAGCTTACTTTTGGATGTTCAGCTGATGATTTTTCATAAGTTGTGTGTTTCCTTTTTTCCGAATGTAAAAGATTGGTTTTTTCAGTGATAGAGTGTATGTGTCCTTGAAATATGAAAGGAGTCGCCCTTAAGTAAGCAAAGAAAGTCACTTTTGGGTAGCTTTTGGTTTACCAAGATTCTTTCCAAAAAGACTAACTTTTGTTCTCAAAAAACAGATCAAGAGACTTACTTTTGTGTGCTAAAAGTCTGTCCAAGGGCTGTCCAAAAGGAAAAGGATAGTCCAAACCAACTAAAGTGACAAAAACATAGAGAAAAATATATTTTCAGCCACTCTAGTACTAAAACGTAAGCTACTTTGTACCCTAAATCATGATCAACTTAGCTTACTTCAGTTTTAAGCCAATTAATACCAAACCTAGTTTGTTTCAAACCAAAACTAGAAACAATTAACCAGAACATAATTAAACTACCATCAAACATGTAACTAAAACTTAACAATGACCTACTAATCAATCAAGAGAACTTAAAACCTAATGACTTAAAATCAAAGCAAGCAAGAAACATGTTAATAGTGAAACAACTTAGTGAAAAAGTTTAGTTAAATGAAGACGAAACTGAAAACTGGATAGAACACGAACTAAAATCGACCACTAACAGAATTTACATTATTCCAACTACAATAGAACAGTGGTGAAACACAACAACAATAAAAAAAAGCAGAAACATGGAGGAAAGAACTTGAGTTCGAGTATATACCAAATTCAAAGGCATTTGAGGCCAAATCAAACAATGAGACGATGCCGAGATGCCAAGTGGTGGTTGTTCGACCCCGAGGCGGATGTTTCTTTTTGGTAGACGCCAAACTAATAGATTTTGTTGTCTTTCCAAAAGAAAACAAGTGTCTTTGGGTCGTAAAAACTAAGACGAAGAAGTTGTGGTGGTGGTAGAGCCGGCGAGCAGCGGTAGTCGCGGCAGTGAAGGTGGCTGGTCGACGGCGGTGTCATTTTTTGGGGTGAGACTGTAGGGAATGTGCAGATCTCTTTGAGATCTACGAGTTTGTATAGGTTTTGTGGGGGGTGTAGTGATCGGTTTGCCGGAAAATCGAAGAGAGAAGTAAGAGGCAACTATCTAGGGTTTCGATTTCACGGAATTTAGAGGGGTTTTTGAGGATTTGGGGCTCAGATTAGGTGAGAGGATAAAGAGAGGAAGAGATTGGCGTAGCTTTTATAGGTTTTGGAAGACATCGGCCGGCGGCAGCGATTTTCGGCCAGCGAAGATGGGCGGCGGATGGCTGGTCTCTAAGAAGAGAGAAGAGAGTGGGAAAAGAGAGGAATAAGAAAGAGATAGGGGAAAATTGGGGCAATTTTTGGCCACCTTAGGGTTTAAATACCAAGAAGACAACAATAAAAACAACAACGACCTAGTGTAGTACTACAAGTGAGGTTTGGGGAGGGTAGTGTGTACGCAGACCTTACCTCTACCCCGATGGGGTAGAGAGAAAAAGAGACAATATATTAGTACCATCATGGAAATAACAACAACAACACAAGAACCAGCAAAAAGATGAAAGGTGGAAATAATGACCAAGAAAAAGACCCGACACTATGAAAACGGAAGAGTAGTGTAAACACAGCACTGACCACTAGCAGTCTAAGCCTAAATCCTATCAGCCTAGCCTCACACTGGTAGACTAAATATGATCAACTACCTCCTAACCTACAACCTTAATGCTCAACCTCCACAGCTTCCTATCGAGTGCCATATCCTCAGAGATCTGAAGTCTCGCCATATCCTACCTAATAACCTCTCCCCAATAATTCTTAGGCCGCTCTCTACCTCTCCTCATACCTACCAACGCCAACCGCTCGCATCTCCTTATAGGGGTATCCAAGCTCCTCCTCTAAACGTGCCCTAACTATTTGAGTCTCGCTTCTCGCATCTTGTCATCAATAGGAGCCACGGCCACCTTGAAAGTACAAGAAGGGGGTGAATTGTTTATTTTTAAACTTAATAGCTAGCAGTTGACTAGTTTTACAATTAGTCGGCTGGATATACAGACTTGATACTAGTAAAGACAGAAATTAAGATGCAGAATTTAAATGCAGGAATTTAAGACACCCGAATTTTTATACTGGTTTGGATTCAATGTGAATCCTAGTCCAGTCCCCTTGGGTTGCAAGGGAGTTCTTTTACGGTGAATGAGTTTCTTCAAGAGTACAGAGAATGGTATGATCTACACCAATCGCTTAGTTCCTATTTCACTCGTTTCTTTTGATACAATGTCTCACCAGTGTTGTTCTCTCTTTCTAGTCTAACTTGTTACACAGTAGATCTAGTAAAGCTACAATGTTTATTTGCAGTAGAATTAAGAAAGGGTATTTGATTCGATCAAAGTATATGTTCTAGGGTACGAATATAGGTTTAAATACTTTGAGAGAGGCTTGGTTTCTGGAGAGATTTGTCAACCCAAGAGATTTGATCCTTGGAAAGAAATTGATTCATTCCAAGAATAAGGTCATATAACAGTTGTTGTAATTAAGAGATTCTTAATTGATGTTCCATATATGCTTCCCAAGATCTTGCACCTTCCCGTTTTGGATACATGCGACTTATTTGATTCCTTAAGTTTAGGCTTGATTGATTACTCAATTCCCGGATTGCTTTTATTAATTCCTTCCATTTCGATGTTTTCCATTGATTTCGTGATCTTTGTTAATCTCAGATTGCTTTCCTTAATTTCCCTGATTGATTGGTTCCATCGCGTAGTTACTCTTTGATTCCTTGATCTTCTCTACTTGATTCCTTCAATCTTCTATCCATGAGTTTCTGCACAGATATATTATTTGTATTATTAAAATCAGATCTAACAACCTCCCCCTTTTTGATGATGACAAAATAATATATATGTATAAACAACAGTTGACTTCCCTATGTTGTACTCCTCCTCAATGTATGCAGTTGACTCCTACTGCAGAGCTCCCCCTCAATTTATGTAGTTGACTCTTCCATGGTACTCCCCTCAATTTATGCAGTTGTTGCTGCTGCAGAGGATGCTAACATATACTTACCCTTAAGTCGACTAGCTTGGTATGCATATATTGCATATTGTACGTTGTATACCTATGTAAATTACATATATCTTTCTCCCCCTTTTTGGAATCAGCAAAAAGGGAATAGACAGAGCAAACCACGAACTAAATGATAGGTTTTAAGTTTAAGTTTCAATGATGACAATATTATCTGATGTTATATTTTCAGGGCAAACAAAAAGGAAAGAATAAAGATGATTAGAAAGATTGCTACTGGATTCAAAATTAAGGAAGAAGGAAGAATTAGTTACTGCATTAATTATTCATTAAGAGGCTGCTTGACTCATCCCTAATCAAGGATTGAATGAAGATTCAATTACAATCATTAATGGTCAATCAAGAAGCATATTGACTCAATCAAGGGAACTCAGATTACCAATTTTGATCATTCCAGTTTCGAAGAACACACTCACTAATTAATCTCTCCTTGAATTCAGCTGTGATGAGGAAGGTCACATTCTAATATGGGCCAGTCAAAGAGAAAGAATCAAAGAGGCATCTCTTGGGTCAAATCCCTTAATCAAAGATCTTATGCCTCCCGTTTCTAAAAGGATTTAACGCCTCTTTTCTCTGGTATAAAAAGGCACCTCTCTCAAGAAGAAGATTACGCAACTACAAAAAGAGTATTCCAAATCTGTCTACTTCTTAGTTCAAACACTGTAATTCTGAGTTATCAGTATCTCAAAAGATAGAGAGATCTAGAGTACAAAAGAAAGTTGTGTCACTTGATTAGAACTCAACTGCTGATTCTATATGTTGATGGTAAACACAAAAATACCATCAATCGTGTAAATTTATTCAAAGATCTTAAGGGAACCCTTGGGACCCAAGGGAACTGGATGTAAGTACCACAATGGTACTGAACCAGTATAAATCGTATGTGTCTTATCATTGCTCTTTACTGCTTTTACTCTTTCTGTCTCGTGAATTAGTCAACTAATATCCATACTAGTCGACTAAATTTTAATTAGGCAACAATTCACCCCCCCCCCCCTTGTACTTTCAATAGGTATCAGATCAAGGCTCACAATTTGTGCTTTACCGCTAGTGAGAAAAAGATCAATAGGATCCAACACTGTTGCCGGTGCTCTCTTTCAAGAAGGAACCTCTCAGGTTCGACCTCCTTACTTCAATGGTCAGCATTTTTCACATTGGAAGGTTCACATGGAAACATACAACATCAAAGTATGGTGTGTGATAAAAAAGGAAAATCTTCTAATTCCTCCAACGAAAGATGCAAATGGTGAAATCATCACATCAACTGATCCTCTGGATTTGGACGATTACACTGATGAACAAGTTGTTGTCATCACTGTGTATGCAAAGGAAAAAAATCTTCTGTACAACACTACCCGTGGAGAAGAATATGAAAAAATATCCAGTTGTGAGACTGCAAAAGAAATGTGGGATAAACTGGAAGTCACTTATAAAGGAACCAACAAAGTAAAAGAGACTAGAATAAATCTCCTGGTTAGGGAATATGAATTATTTCAAATGAAGGATGGAGAATCTGTTGAAGAAATGTTTTCCAGATTCAGCAAAATCCTTGGAGACCTCAAATCATTTGGAAGACCTATTAAAAGTGGCGAACATGTTAGAAATATCCTCAGAAGTCTACCTACAATTTGGCAACCAAAAGTTATCGCCCTAGAATGTCAAGACCTGGACAAAATATCCTATGATGAACTCAGAGGTGACTTGATCGCTTTTTAGAAAACTCATCTTGATAGACAAATTCAAGAGAAAAAGAAAACAGTTGCTTTCAAGGCAACTATGGCTGAACCTGAAAATGAAGATGAAGTAGAAGGAGGAGAACAAGATGAAAATATTGCAATGCTCTCACAAGTTGTGACCAACATGATGAGAAGGAACAAAAACTACAGAAGAGGTAAGTTTAATTTCAGAAAAGGAAGGGAAAGCAATGAAACAGATAAGAATGATGGAAGATGTTACGAATGTGGAAAACTCGGACACGTCCAAGCTGACTGTCCTGAATTAAAAAGGAAGCTTAGAAGGAATGTGCATAAGAAGAAAGATTTTAGAGCATGGAGCGATGAGGAGAAACCTAATCATGAGGAAATCGCTAATATGTGTTTTATGGCTCTTAGCGACATTGAAGAACCAGATAAACTTGCACTAATGACAGACAAAAATGAAGAAGAAGATGATTCAAGAAGACCCTATTCACCATTGGATGAAGGAACTAGTGAGGTACGTACTCCTTATGTCCATCTTGTTATGAACTTCAAGAATTTGTTGATATTTCTCTTGCATACATTGAAAAAGTAGTAATGAACTCAGAAAAGTCAAAAGAGAAAGGGAAAGAGAAAGAGAAAAGAAGGATTTGGCCCAGAAACTAGAAATATGCGAAGTTGAACGTGATATACTTGAAGAAGAAGTAAACGAACTCAGGCTTCAATTGAATGGTCTACAAAAATCTTTAAGTTCCAGTTCAGTCCAAAATGCTCCTATTAGAAATAAGACAGCATGCTCCTTTTGTCACGACCTGAATCAGAGGGCTGCGACGGGCATTCAGTGTTTTACTCAACCGAGTACCAACGTAACATATCTTTCTTATCATACTATCATGAGTAAATAAGCCAGAAAATCGGTCATGAGATAACAAGAATAAAACATAAGGTAATACTCAATATATGAAGACCCAAAATAATATACAAACTTATATATGTGACATACGGGCCTATAAGGCCGACATGACCATTTGTAAACTCCAAACATAGGCCGAAAAAGCCATACAAGTGTCCTTACACCTGACATCTGTCTACAAGCCTCTAAGAGTACATAAAATTGTAAAGATCGGGACAGGGCCCAGCCATACCAATCAATACATATCCAAAGCATACTGACCAACTAGGCAACTACGGAGCAAGTGGAGTGCACCAACACCTTCGCTGAGCTGATAGCCTACTAGGAAGACTGTCAACCTATCAATCGGGACCTGCGGGCATAACACACAGCATCCCCAGGCAAAAGGGATGTCAGTACGAATAAAGTACCGAGTATGTAAGGCAGGAAAGCATAAACAAGAACAGTAATGTAAAGAGAGATAGAAGAGATACAACCTGTAACATCTGAGTGTCTCTAGGGGCTACTAACATGAAATGCATAATACATATATATACATGAACTTTTTAAAAACATTCGCCTCTGTGGGTATCATCATCGTCATATCATACCCGGCCTCAAAGAGGACTCCGTAAAAACATACCCGGCCATCATAAGGCTCGGTAGAATTGTACCCGGCCACGTGGAACTCGGTAAACCCAACTGATCAGTGGTTTTACAATAGGTGTCATACCCGGCCGCCTATAGCGTGGCTCGGTAGAGTAAAATAGATACATATATATTATGCATGCTCGACTCATGGAATCACGTTCTAACCCTTTCGGAGTGATGTAAGGTCATTGCACCTTCGATTAACATTATGGACATCCCTACCATCAATATGAACCTTAGTGGGATTTAAGGATCATACACACTTGTTTAGAATAACTTTATAAGGAAAGAACAACATGGACAACCTTAGTTTCTAGGAGTAGATCCGTTATGAATTAGCGTACCGTTTATGTTCATGTCACTTTAGATCATGCCAAAAGAAAGAAGTAAGTGCCTTAACATACCTTGTATATTCTTCCCAACCTCAATCTATGCAATATCATGGCTCCTTAGTCTACAATAAGAGAAAGGACACTCTCGTTATCATTTAAGCGTCGTAACTATTATGTATCGACCACAACCTATTTTACAATGAAACGGACAGAACCTCCCCTATATATATATATGACTTCACACTAGGTAAAACAATCACAAATAGCCCAACATACCCCTATCACTTCATACACAACACGATAATCATAATAGTGTCAACCAACCCGAAAATGTTACGACAAACGACCAACAAACAACCTTGCCATTATGTGGTGTTTCTCCACAAACTTCATCCTCTCAACTCCATAAAAATAGTAGTAAAAGAGACAACCCAATACCAACACAAAACAGCCCAAAAATATTCCCACAAGTTCATCAACTCAAAAATAATATTTCAGTTTACTTAAACACGTTTCGACTTGTCTTTTCTTTCAAATTGGGAAATACAACCAAAAGTACATCATTATACCTCTTATCCAATAAACCAGCCATGAATTCAACTTAAAAATAAGTTTACAACCAGCCAACCATTACACAAGAACAAACAACATACCATTCTTTCGAAACTAGCTAGGTTTATTCTTTACGATCGAGTTACAACTCGCAAACGCATAGATAATGGAAGGAGAAGCATAAACTTACCTTGTACTGAGTATAACCCACGAAACCTGGTCCTTTCTCATCTAAAATAAGTTCCTCAACGCGGCTACAAGAAGGAGAAAGAGAAACTAGCAAGCTGTCCGGACTTTTCAGCACTAGAATCGCGTCGTAACACCCGGAATACCCTAGGGTTTGTGTGGGATTTTTGGGGAGGAGTTGCAGGGGATCAATTAGGTTTTCTTGGTCTGAAAGATAGGTGAAATAACTGAGTTTATAATCCCTTAAAATTCTCCTCTTGACCGACTTAGTTGAGGCCTCTCCTTTTGGCAAGTAGGTGATGCACCTACTTGTCACCTACTAGCTGCGCGGTCTCGCGAAAATGCAAATATCGCTACACTCCGAGATCGTATTGATAAACGGTTTAATGAGTTGAAAACTAGACGCATAGATCTTAAATTTCATATGTAGATCATCCCTTGATTCAAAGTATGTTGGGATAAAAGCTCAGCTACATTTAACCTAAGTTTCAACTCATTTTTGAATGTAACTTGTGATGACCTTTTCCAACTTTTGTTCCACAGCTTGCTTGACTTAAAAACGTAACACACGACTATCATACGACTAAACTAACTCATAACATAACCTCATCATCATGTTAATCACCCTGTCTCACCCCAAAAGTATAGGTTATAATATTCCAAACTTGTCGACATTCGACGAAACTTATTTTCTTTAATTCATTTAGCGCCTAAGCTTTTTTACCCTTTTGGTACTCATTTTTCATGATCATAAAGATTTGTAACCTCCATTATAAAAGTATTAACTTACTTTATGTACTTTCAAAGTTTATCTCATTTCTGAGCTTACATCAATTGATTTACGGATACTCTAACATACGAAAACATAGGGTGTAACACCTTTTTTGGTAAAAATGGGCATAGCACTAACAATTACAGGAATAGGATTAGAGCTGTGAATAATTCTAACAGCTCACCTTGCACCTACTGTGGTAAAAGAGGTCATGCCTCAAATCATTGCATGTTCAAAAATAACATGAGATGGATTTGGAGACCAAAATCTTCAAATCAAACTAAAAAATCTAACCAGTCAGGACCCAAGCAGGCTTGGGTACCTAAAAATAAGTAATCTTGTTTTGCAGGAACACTGCAAGAAGAATCGAAAAGGAAAATGGTATCTCAACAGCGCGTGTTCCAGATATATGACGGGTGACAAACAATTATTCAAACCAGTCACCAAGCTAGATGGAGGAACAGTTACATTTGGTGACAAATCCAAAGGAAACGTTATTGGTGTTGGAAAGGTTCCTTTAAGCTCTACATGTGACATGGAAAAAATTTACTTAGTGGATGAACTCGGGTACAATCTTCTCAGCATCAGTCAACTATGTGACAATGATTATGAGGTTCGTTTTAAGAAATATGGCTGGGTTATAGAAGACGAATCAGGTAATATAATTCTCTCTGGTAATAGGGACAGAAATGTCTATACTATCAAAAACCTAGAAAACTTTATGGATCAAATTTGTCTTTCTTCTATAATTGAAGATCCCTGGGTTTGGCATAGGAAACTTGGGCATGCAAGTATGCACACCATTCAAAAACATTCAAAACATGACCTTGCCATTGGTCTTCCAAAACTGGATTCTTCAAAAGAACATATCTGTGATGCATGTCAATTAGGAAAGCAAACTCGATCCTCTTTCAAAGTTAAAAACATTGTTTCTACATCTAAACCTCTTCAACTACTGCATATAGATTTATTTGGTCCCACTAGAACTGCTAGTATTGGAGGTAAGAAATATGCTTTTGTTATTGTATATGATTTTTCAAGATTTAAATGGGTTATATTTCTTAGTCATAAAGATGATGCCTTAAAGAATTTTGAAGTTTTTTGTAAGAAGGTTCAACGTGAGAAAGGTTATTACATCTCTACAATCAGAAGTGATCATGGAAGAGATTTTGAAAGCAGAGCGTTTGAAAATTTTTGCAATGACCAAGGAATCTCTCATATTTCTCTTCACCTGGATCTCCTCAACAGAATGGTGTAGTAGAACGAAAAAACAGAACCTTGGAGGATATGGCAAGAACAATGATAGTGGAAAACTCTTTACCTCACCATTTTTGTGCAAAAGCTGTAAGTATAGTGTGTTATATTATTAACAGATGTCTCATTTGTTGTATTCTCAAAAAGATTCTTTATGAACTATGGAATGGTAAGAAACCAAACATCAGCTACTTCCACCCTTCCGGATGCAAATGTTTTGTTCATAACAATGGTAAGGATAATCTGGGCAAGTTTGGTCCGAAGAGTGATGAAGGTATATTTCTTGGTTACTCTCCCTCTAGTAAAGCTTACAGAATTTACAATAAGAGAACCTTATGCATTGAAGAATCTATTCATGTTATTTTTATTGATACTAACCCTCGCTCAAGGAATGAACATGTTCCTGAAGATGAGGAAATTTTGTGTGCTCCAAAATCTGTTATTATAGGAAAAGATCATCAAACTGAGTCAGCTAATCAACAGAATCAACCAGCTGAAGCTCATTCAGAAGATCACGACTTATCTCAACCAGATCAGTCGACTAACATATCTTCTGTGAATACTCCAAATGAATGGAGGAACGAACCAGGATATCCTCACAAATTCATTATTGGAGATCCACAGAAGGGATAACTACCAGGAGATCACAAAAGAACAAGTCTTATGTAGCTCTTATTTCTCAAATTGAGCCCAAAAAGATTGATGAAGCTCTAAAAGATTCTCATTGTATCAATGCTATGAAAGAAGAATTAGATTAGTTTGAGAAAAATAAGTCTGGGAATTAGTTCCATAACCCCAAAACTCCTCTGTTGTTGGGACTAAATGGGTGTTCAAAAACAAATTGAATGAATGAGGCCAAGTCGTTCGAAATAAAGCAACACTAGTGGTTCAAGGTTACTTTCAACAAGAAGGAATCGAATATGATGAAACCTTTGCACCTGTGGTAAGACTTGAATCCATTAGAATTTTACTTGCCTTTGCCGCCTACAAAGGATTCAAACTATATTAGATTCATGTCAAAAGTGCATTCCTAAATGGTTTTATATCTGAAGAAGTATACGTAAAGCAACTTCCTGGATTTGCAAATGCCACTGTTCCAAACCATGTATACAAGCTTACTAAAGCCCTGTACGGTCTCAAACAAGCTCCGCGAGCTTGGTAGGAAAGGTTAAGTTCTTTTCTATTGAATCAAGGTTTCAAACGAGATAACATAGATACAACTCTCTTTATTAAGCAATCAAATTTTGGTAATCTAATTACTCAAATTTATGTTGATGATATTATTTTTGGAAGCCCTAACACTACTCTTTGTGAAGAATTTGCTATTTCCATGAAAGGTGAATTTGAGACGAGCATGATGGGAGAACTAACCTTCTTCCTTGGACTTCAAATCAAGCAGTCTCCTAAAGGAATCTTTATCAGCCAATCAAAATACACCAAGGAGCTTATCAAAAAGTTTGGAATGGAAAATGTTAAGGCTATTGGTACTCCTATGAGTCCAACTACTGTGCTAGATGACGACAACAATGGAAAAATGGTTGATGAAACCATGTATAGAGGAATGATTGGATCTCTACTTTATTTAACTGCTAATCGACCAGATATTATGTTTAGTGTTTGCAAATGTGCTAGATTTCAGTCAGTTCCTAAGGAATCACATTTGACTGCTGTTAAACGTATTATTAGATATTTAATTGGTACTACTGAATTCGGCCTTTGGTATGATCATTCTAACAATTTTTCTTTAAGAGGCTTTTCAGATGCTGATTTTGTACGAGACAAAACTGATAGGAAAAGTATCAGTGGGACATGTCAATTACTGAAAAATGCCTTAGTATCTTGGCACAACAAGAAATAATATTGTATTGCTCTTTCAACAACTGAGGCAGAATACCTAGCTGTTGGAAGTTGTTGTACACAAAGTTTTATGGATCACGCATCAACTCCTTGATTATGATTTATGTCTTACTGTTACTCCTATTTTTTGTGACAACACTAGTGCTATCTGTCTATCTAAAAATTCTGTGCATCATTCTAGGGCGAAGCATATAGAAATTAAACATCATTTTATTCGTGATCATGTAGCAAAAAGTGATATTGCATTAGAATTCATTAGCACTGATTCTCAACTTGCGGATATCTTCACTAAACCTGTTTTAGAAGAGAGATTTTGTATTCTTCGAAAAACGATTGGCATTCTGCCAAATTTGTAAACCAGTTGCATGTTTAATTATTTAAATTATTATGTATATTTTCAGTATATTTTATTTCCTTAATTATCCGTGTACTAATCAATTTTACTGTGAAAGTGTAATTATTACGTGCAGTCATTCCAAACTATCACTTCAGTCTGTACTTGACCTTCCCGATAACCAAGACGCCTCTTCACTTTTCTCAAATCCTTGATAAGAACCTCTATCTTCCCAAAACACCTTCCTCATTCCTTACCAAAAACCCTTCCAATTTCTTCATGGCCAAAAGAAACCCTTCCTCTGTAACCAGGAGAAGCTGTAGGTTTCAAAAACCTCCCAACATACAAAAGAAACGGTGGATGTAGAATCATCTACTAATTCAGACCTACTCAAAACTGATAATGATAGCAGTGCTTCATCTGAATATCAACCCATTATCCAGAAAAAGGCTGAAAAATGACTCATGGAGCAAACCTCCAAAAAGGCTGCATACAAAAAGGGCAAGGTAGAACGCTTGAATTTCGGTCCAGAAGACAAGTTGATCTTCTATGGCCCCAGTGAAAAGGCAAGGTTTGAGTCCTATAAGTCAAAATCCATGGCTTATGGACGATTTATAAGTCTCTCTCTTATGCAAAGTCTTCATTGTGATGTGGCTGAAATTTTTGATTTCCAGCACCTTTCCCCTATGTTTGACACTCTTAGAAATTCTGTGTATGAAGAACCTGTGAGAATGTTTTATGAAAATCTATCTGTGAATGATAAGGATGATTAGAGTCTATGGTCTTAGGAACTAGAATTGTGTTGGACTCCTACCAATTTGAAAAGATCTTTTCGGCCAAATTTAGTGGGTATGATGTATTTGTCTAAAATTCTTAGCCCAATGACTTTGATGTGTCTCTTGAAGAAGCAAAAACCTTTTTGTCTGATAATCCCCCTGACAATGGCCCCAAAAATCTGAAATTTGAACACCGGATTTTGGCCCACATGATTGCTACTGCTTTACTTCCCAGGTCTGGATCCCTAAGTTCATTGTCTACTAGAGATGTCTTTGTCCTCTACTGTCTGATCAACAACAAGTGTCTTAATTGGTTTGTATGGATCCGTCAATATATGCTTGAGAGTATCAGGGATATTTCCTCATCTGCTACTTTTCTGCCCTATGCTATTCTTGTCTCTCATATTCTAGAAGTTATGAAGGTTGATTTAGCACCCTTTACCCCCAAGCACATCTCCAGTACCTATGATAAAACTACTTTCTCTATGATGGGTTACTCATTGGGTGAAAATGGATGGGTTAAAAGGGCCAAGGTTGAAAGTGCTCCAGCTCTGGTAGACGTTTAAGTTGATCAACCAATCCTTCAGTGGACTACCTCCCAGAGTCTTCCACAAATTAAACAACTTGATGAAGTCAAGTTGCTGCTGGTGGGAATGAAAGAACAGGTAGATAAAATCAGAGAAGTCACTAAGGTGACAAGTTCAGATGTAGCAAAGCTCCAGATAGACATAGGGGCTACAAGGAGACAGGGAACAAGGGCCTTCAATTCCATGACTGAAAAAATGGACAAGCTCGTCAAGGATGTTGACAACTCCTATGACTCCTTCTGCACCAAAGTGATCAACACCCTCGAATACTTTCTGGGACATCATTAATTATTTCTGGTTGTTTTGTGACAAACAACTTATGTTTTGTTTTGTGGTTTTTAGACTATTATTTTTTGGTCTGTACTAACTTAAGCCTCTGCTGAAGGCTCTACTGCTCTAACCCCTTTAGTATGTTTATTATATATGCTCTGTGTTTTTATATGTTATGTTCCTCTTTCCTTTTTGATTGATGTCAAAGGGGGAGAAAAAAATGTGAGTAAACACTCAGGAGGAGACATGAGCACAGCTTTCCAAACATAAGAACAATTCAACTCAAGGGAAGCACTAGCTCAGGGGGAGCAACTCACTAGCTCAGGGGAGAAACTCCTAAATAATAGTATCTTAAGCTTCTTTAATCTTGTTTACTCCATCTTGATTGTCATCATCAAAAAGGGGGAGATTGATAGGTTTTAAGTTTAAGTTTCAATGATGACAATATTATCTTATGTTATATTTTCAGGGCAAACAAAAATGAAAGAATGAAGATGATTAGCAAGATTGCTACTGGATTCAAAATAAAGGAAGAAGGAAGAATTAGTTACTGCATTAATGATCATTAAGAGGCAGCTTGACTCGTCCCTAATCAAGGATTGAATAAAGATTCAGTTACAATCATTAATGTTCAATCAAGAAGCATATTGACTCAATCAAGGGAACTCGGATTACCGATCTTGATCATTCCACTTTCGAAGAATATGATCACTAATTAATCTCTCCTTGAATTCAGCTATGACAAGGAAGGTCACATTCAAATCTGGGCCAGTCAAAGAGCAATATTCAAAGAGGCATATTTACCGTGAAAATGGTAACAACAATTAAATTTTAAATGGGACTCTAAAAATACATGATCTATTTTTATGCTAGTTGTTACAGCGGTTGATGCTAGAAGTATGAAGTTTAATGATGAGATGCAAGTTAAAAAGGGGCAGTAATCAAATCGAGGGGCTTGCTGCCTGGTCTTCGGACTGATCGATAAAGGGCCTCAAGGTCGATATCTGGCTTGAGCTCGAGATATCGGGGGTAACCGGGGAAGGGATAACAGTTAGAATGTAATTGAAGATGGCTCTTTATGGCCAATACCGAGCGCTAAGTGAAGAATAGATATGAAAATGATAAGTAGAAAAAGTAGCCTCGAGCAAATGAGTTAGAGAGAAAAGAGAGAAAAATATTATTGATGTAGAGAATAGTGGGAGCAACATCAGCCCCTTACAAGGTGGTGAGGGTTCCCTTTATATAGGAGGCGAATCCGGTTATAGTACAACATACATTAATTGTAAAAGCATGGAGATGAGACAGCTAGACGTGATGCCTCGACACAGGCTCTGGGTAGGCCGGCTCTGTCAGACTTAGCCGCGTGCCTTGGGAACTCCCCTTTTTGTCCCATCCTCGATCTTCGTCTTCTCTGAGTCGGGTCTCGACGAGCCCCGAGGGAGGGAACTCGGTCGCAACTCCACGTCCCCGGGGTCTCGAGATATTCTTTCGAAGTGGCTTGATAGCGAGAAATTAAGCCCTCTTATTTCGCCACATACAGATAGACTCTGCGTTTCCTAGAATAAAGCAACAGAAAATGATTTTGACACCTGACTCTACGAGCTTCTCGCGGTGACGTCATACCAATGATGCAACCTGTGGGGCGAGCTTTTGCGACAACCGGGATGTCCTACGGACTTGTGTATTTGACATCATTCAATGCATTGTCGATTCCTGTTCTTCAAGGTGAAAGTACTATCATCGATTCGGCTCTTCAAGAACACAGTAATTGCATCCTCCAGTTAATCTTCCAAAGCCTCGATGGCTGTGTCGTTACCCTTTATAAATCGGGATGTTCTGGCGTTGTTTTTCTATCTAAGTACCTTCATCTGCTCATTCGCCCATTTTTTCTAATCATCTTCCTCTATCATTGATCCTCATGTTTGGGGTTTGTGGACCCAAGGCCGCTTCGCAGAGCCGCCGTAGGTTGTGTTGCGGCCTCTTGCCGGAGCTTCCCCTTGTCGAGCACGAGCATGTCATCCTATTGCTGTTGTAGTTGTTGTTACATCTGTTTCTGCTACCCTTGTTTGCTCGGGATGATGACATACGGGGGTCAGCTTCCTTTGCTCGTGAAAAGCTCTTCGAATTGCATACTGCTGCTCAGAAGGGGGCTCAAATTATACACCGTTGCTCACCTTCTTACCCCGGCTCGACATGGCGCTCTGCCCCGAGCTGGCATCTTGCACGGCTAAGCGTTCTAACAAATGGATTCTAAGTAGCCGTGCAAGTGAGGTCGAGCCTCAACCGGTCCGCTGCCTCTCTGAGGTTCTCTTGGCAAGCGAGGGTCCTCGACCTTCGGCGAGCTATGGCATTTTTTCATCCCTTCCTACTTCTCGCCCTATTTTTTTGGGGATATCAGTGTGGAAGGCCGGGATGAGGCTTTTATGGATGCTTGCCCGAAGGCGCTTGTCGCAGGAGATGGACCCTCGAGGGTAGACCGGGTTCTTGGGCTTTCATCATATGTACATCTTCATGCTTCTTCATTTTTGTGTAGAGGTCCTTTGTAGGCTTTTGTAATCATATGAGAGGGCCCCTTGAGGGCCGTTGTACATGACTATTCATGAATATAGAGATACTTCCTTGATTCCTGTTTCTGATACTTGCCATATTATTGTATTCTCTTGCGTACTCCGAGGCTTTTGAATGTTTTCCTTTGCTTCTACCTTTGATTTTTATCGTGTTCTCGTATACTCTTGTGCGTTCACGGAGATTTTGAATGTATGCCTCTATTGACGATTGTCAATATTTTTCTGGCCTTTGGTCGACAGAAATGGCTCCTTTCCGAGCTCATCGTTGTTCTTAGAATCAAGCCCGAAGCGATCCGATAAACTTGGATCATCGGGGCCATTGAGCCTCATGGAGATAGAGCACCGAAGCGAAAGTCGACTTCAGGCGCTCGGAGCTTTTACTTTGAGCTTTGCGTAGTGCAAGGCCCCGTGAAAACTTGTACTCAAAACCCGGTAGTTCGGAACTTTTGTACTAATCTATGCTATAAAAAGTCAAGAAATACTATTTTCCAGAAAATGCGATTCTGCGGTCGAGAATGCGGTCGCATATCAGGTATGCGAACCGCATAATCGCAGCAAAGTGAGTCAGTGTGTTGGTCGAATTGAGAGTTAAATCTGCGACCTGATATGTGATCGCATAACCGATATGCGGACCGCATAGTCATCGCATATTTCCCTTGGGATTTTTGTGAGGGGTAGTTCTGCGGTGCATTATGCGACCGCAGAACGAGTACGCGGACCGCATTTCTGCCGCATACCTAGACATCGTGTTCAGATTTTGGGAGCACTTTTGCCCTCCATTTTGCGGACCGCATTTCCACTCTGCGATCGCAAAGTGCGATCGCATACCTAACCCAGGCTCCAATTTTCTAAATTTTAAACCCGACCCCTTTTTCAATAAAACACCCCAGCCCCTTATTTTAACCTATTTTTTTGAACGAAACTAGAGAGAGGGGAGAGAGGATTCTTGAGAGAGAAAGTCTTGTCTCCATCAATTTGATTTTTCAAAGTCACTCGGGCCGGGGAATTTCAAGTAATTGTCTTCATCTCCGTTCTTGAAGGTAAAATCCCCAACCCTTTTTCATTGTTTTCAGATTTAAACAAAAAAGGGGACTCTCATGCATTAATTCTTGAAAATAGAAGTTGAGATACACATGCATGTCCTTTAAAACCTAGAATCTAGTAAGAGGAATTGGGTAGAACTAAAGATTTGTAAAAGAGGGGTTGGAAACCTAAGTAAGTTGGGACTGAGTTTGTGAACTTCAATTCTAAGTTATATGTGCTAACTTGTGACTAGATTGACGGTACTAGGCTGTTGGTGAATTGAAAGTAGAAGTTAAAAAGGGAATTCGACTCCACGTATGTATGGCTAACTTTAGCCTTTGTAAAGTCACCTTGCTGGTGTACGAGTAATTGGTATGTGTTACTTATGTGGACTATTTGTGGAATTCTTGTGATTAATGTGCCTTAAACGTTGTTGGTTAAGTTTTACATTATTATGGTGTGAGTAAAATGGCAATAACACAAGTGCGTGTGGGTATGAATGTGTTACGTGGTAAGGGTTGTGGAACAAATGATGGAAAGAAATCGTAATTGATACAATTGAAACAACTGTGGCAATATCATACGTGACCTGTTGTGGGAAATTATCATTGTGACTTGAATTGTGTACGGGTTATTGTATATGTTGGAATTGGTATTGATGTTTATGAACACTCTTTGTGAATTGTTGTTGTTGTTGTTGTGTGAAATATGATTGTCCGGTGGGATCGGGTTGCGCGCCGCAACACGAAGTAATAAGGTGTGGGTTGTGGTGATAAGGGTGGCCGAGGTAATAAGGGTAGTCGAGGTAATAAGGGTGGAAAAGTGATCGAAATCACTATTGAAATAAAAATATGTGAAAGTTGTGAAACCATTGATGTGATGAAATAATGTTGAAAGGGGAAAAGGAGAGATTGTAGAGTTGCTTGGCTTTGGTTGTTCCTTTCATATGCATTTGATTGTTGATTCAATTACTATTTGTTGTCTGTGTATTTCTTGATTTTACTTGGGGTAAAGTTTGTTTATACATACCAGTACAATTCAAATGTACTGACGTCCCTTTTGCCGGGGGCGCTACATTCGTGTTATGATTGTAGGTGGTTCCATAATAGGTATTCCAGCCCACCGACAGTAGCACTCCTTCACCTCCCGTCAGCTGAATTGGTGAGACCCTTTCCTCTTGGGGCCCTACGTGGCTCATGCCGCTTTTCTTCCCGAAGTCTTTTTTTGGTATTTGTGTAAGGTATAGCCGGAGCCTTGTTGCCGGCATTTCCATATTATTCTTCAGTTGTATTTAGAGGCTCTGTAGACAGGAAATGTGGGTTATGTACTTATGTGTTTTGGGCAGTATAACTTGTAAATCACGCTAAGTAACTATGTATGTTATGTAAATCTCGTAAGAATGTGTTTAAATTTATAAATGGCTATTTCACTTGGTTAATGGGTGATGGAAACGCAGGGTATCACGTGTAATAGGAAAGGCACCCAGGTTCGCTTGGCTGGGGGCTACCCGGTGGAGCGTCGGTCGCGCCCCTTGGTTTTTTGGGCGTGACAAACTTGGTATCAGAGACTAAGGTTTTAAAGTGTCCTAGGATGTTTCAGAGCCGTGTCTAGTAGAGTCCCCCTTATCGGTGTGTTGTTGACCACATCTATAAGTTGGAGGCTACATGGGCATTTAGGAAATTACTTTCTTCTTTGTTACTCTGTATCGTGCGGTGAAGTGAAAAGTGGAAGTATTTACATCTAACTCGTGTTCTGTTCCAAATTTTCAGTAATGGCACCTAAGAAGAGAGCTAGACTCGGCCTCGGGGCTAATGCCACCCCAAGTTTGGCTGTGAATAATGTACCTGATGTCGTGGGTGAGAGTGACTCCCCGGTCTCGAATCTGCCTAGCCCATTTATTCCAGATCCATGTATTCTTGTTCCAGCTGTGGCAGAGGGTGCTACCATCCCTCCCGCTGATATTCCTGATCTTGATGCAATTCCAGCATCCGGTCCCGGGGTTTTTGATGGGGACCTTAGAGGAGCCATCCATATGTTGACCCAGTTAGTGGCTGCTCAGGCCCAGAAATCTCATGATGACCCTGTGCCCCTCAGCGGACAGGGAGATTCTGCCAGCTCCAGAGTTAACCAGTTTCTGCAGTTGGCCCCTCCAGAGTTCACGGGAACAGACCCAGAGGCCGATCCGCAGGATTTCCTTGATGAAATATATAAGACCCTTCGATTGATAAAGGCTACAGAGACGGAAGGGGTTGAGTTGGCTTCATACAGGTTAATGGGAGCAGCGTATTCATGGTTCGAGATGTGGGAGGATTCCCATGGGGAGGGAAGACCTCCGGCTAGATGGGATACATTTGTAGATGCATTCATGGACCACTTCTTGCCTGCCGAGACAATGGCGGCCCATGCCAGAGAGTTTGAGGTCCTCAAGCAGGGCAGTATGAGTGTTTGGGAGTACCACATGGAGTTTGTGAGGTTGTCCAAGTATGCTCCTCAGTTAGTGTCGACCATGGATGCTCGAGTTCGGCGATTCGTTCAGGGTCTTAGTCCTTTGGTGGTGAATGAGGCTGCTACAACGGCCATACACTCAGATATGAATTATGGGAAGATTGTGGGGTTCGCTCAGGCCACAGAGGCTAGGAAGTTGAAAATACGGGCAGAAAGGGAGAGTAGCAGCAGGGCTCGATCAGCGGGTCATTCAGGGAGACCAGTTCCGGGGAGAGGGCCATCCGGGCCGTCCCAGTCATATGCCCAGTTCTCAGCAAGCGCACTGCCATCGATGCACAGTTATCAGCAGGGCAGTCACTTGAGATCAGGTTCAGACAGTAGGAGACCCCATCATTCCGGTCGTCCCAGAGGGAGATCACTGCAGCAGGGGAGGGCTTCATGCCCCAAGTGTGGGAGGGTCCATTCCGAGACTTGTTATTTGGACATTCTGGTGTGTTATAGATGCGGGGCGAGAGATCATATCCAGCGGGACTGCCGTGCGCCCAGTCAGGGCATGGGTGGGGGATTTGCTCAGTCATCTAGTTCTTCAGCTGCCACATCATCCGTGCGTCCTCCAGCCCCAGCAGGGCGCGGGGTAGTTAGGGGTGGAGCTCGTGGTAGAGGTGTATCCAGCCGGTTTTACGCCTTGAGTGGTCGCCATAGTGCATAGGCCTCCCCAAATGTTGCTACAAGTATCTTGTCTGTTCAGGCCATTGATTGTTATGCTCTTATTGATCCGGGGTCCTCTTTGTCTTATGTCACCCCATTCATTGCTTTAAGTTTTGAGGTAGAACCCGAATAACTTCACGAGTCGTTCTCTGTATCAACTCCGGTTAGTGATTCTATTACAACCACACGAGTTTATAGGAATTGCGTTGTCATGGTATGTGGTCGTGCTACCACGGCCGATCTTATTGAGCTTGAAATAGTGGATTTTGATGTGATTATGGGAATGGACCGGCTTTATTCGTGCTTTGCTAAACTTGACTGCCGAATGAGAGTCATGAGGCTTGAGTTCCCTAATGAGCCGATTATTGAGTGGAAGGGAAATGATGTGGTGCCGAAAGGTAGGTTTATTTCCTACCTTAAGGCTTCAAAGATGATTAGGAAGGGGTGTATCTACCATTTGGTCCGGGTGGAGGACACCACTTCAGAAGTGTCTATTCCCGAGTCCGTGCCAATCGTGAATGAGTTTCTTGAAGTGTTTCCGGACGAGCTTCCAGGGATCCCGCCAGATAGGGAGATTGATTTCGGGATTGATGTATTGCCAGATACACGACCGATATCTATTCCACCATACCGAATGGAGCCAGCGGAGTTGAGGGAGTTAAAGGAACAGCTGAAGGATTTATTAGAAAAGGGGTTCATACGGCCAAGTGTGTCACCATGGGGTGCCCCGGTTCTTTTTGTCACAAAGAAGGATGGGTCACTCCAGAGGTGTATTGATTATCGACAGCTTAACAAGGTCACCATCAAGAATAAATATCCTTTGCCTCGGATAGATGATTTGTTCGACCAATTGCAAGGTGCGAGGTTCTTTTCCAAAATTGATATATGGTCCGGGTATCACCAATTGAAGATCAGAGAACAGGATATTCCTAAGACCGCTTTTAGAACTCGCTATGGGAACTTTGAATTCTTGGTCACGTCTTTTGGGCTAACCAACACCCTGGCAGCTTTCATGGATCTTATGAATCGGGTCTTCAAGCCATTTCTAGACTCCTTTGTGATTGTTTTCATTGATGACATCCTTATTTATTCGTGGAGCCAGGAGGATCATGCCGATCACCTTAGGGCAGTTCTGCAGACCCTTTATCAGCAATAGTTGTATGCTAAATTTTCAAAATGTGAAATTTGGTTAGAGTCCGTTACCTTTCTGGGCCATGTTGTTTCCAGTGAAGGGATTCAGGTGGATCCCCAGAAGATTGCAGTAGTAAAAGATTGGCCTATACCCACGACCCCGATGGAGATCCGTAGCTTCTTGGGTTTAGCGGGGTATTATCGGAGGTTTATGGAGGGATTCTCTACCCTCACCTCCCCTTTGACTAAGTTGACGCAAAAAGCAGTTAAGTTCCAAAGGTCCGACGTTTGTGAGAAAAGTTTTCAGGAATTGAAGTCGAGATTGACCTCGGCACCGATATTGACCTTGTCGGAAGGCACGGAAGGATTTGTGGTTTATTGCGATGCCTCTAGGGTCGGTTTGAGGTGTGTGTTGATGCAACATGGGAAGGTTATAGCATATGCTTCAAGGCAACTCAAGAATCACGAGAAGAATTATCCGACGCATGATTTGGAGCTTGCAGCAGTTGTATTTGCCTTGAAAATATGGCGGCATTATCTTTATGGGGTCCATGTGGATGTGTTCTCGGACCACAAGAGTCTTCAATATTTGTTCAAGCAGAAAGAGTTGAATTTAAGGCAGCGGCGGTGGTTAGAATTGATCAAGGATTATGATATGGATATTTTATACCATCCAGGGAAGGTGAATGTGGTGGCCGACGCTCTCAGTCGGAAGTCCCTGGGTAGTTTGGCTCATTTGGGAGCGGATCATAGGCCTTTGGCTCGAAAGGTTTATCAATTGGCCAGTCTGGGGGTTCGTATTTCGACCTCAGACAAGGGGAAGGTTATGGTGCGTAATGGAGCAGAATCGTCACTGGTAGCGGAAGTCAAGGAAAAGCAGCTCATTGATCCAGCATTAGCACAGATGAAAGAGGCAGTTTTGAATAACAATACTTCGACATTCTCACTCAGTGGTGAGGATGGTGTATTACGATGTCAAGGTAGGCTATATGTTCCAGAAGTGGATAATCTCCAGGGGACGGTAATGGTGGAGGCTCATAATTCCAGGTATTCTGTGCACCTAGGTTCTACGAAAACGTACCGTGATCTCAAGGAAATTTATTGGTGGAACGATATGAAGAGGGGTGTGGCGGACTTTGTATCTAAATGTCCAAATTGTCAGCTAGTAAAAGCTGAGCACCAGCGGCCCGGTGGGTTAACTCAGCTTATGGAAATACCAATGTGGAAATGGGAGATGATCAACATGGATTTCGTGGTAGGGTTACCTCGCACTCAGCGCAAGTTCGACTCAATTTGGATAATAGTGGACCGACTCACCAAATCAGCTCACTTCTTGCCAGTCAAGTCCATGGATATTGCGGAACAATATGCTCAACTATATATCAAGGAAATAGTAACACTTCATGGCACTCTACTTTCTATTATCTCAAATCGAGGGGCCCATTTCACAGCTAATTTTTGGAAGAAATTTCAGCAAGGTTTGGGTACTCAGGTGAATCTCAACACGGCTTTCCATCCCCAGACTGACGGTCAAGCGGAGCGGACTATTCAGATGCTTGAAGATATGTTACGGGCTTGTGTCTTGGATTTTAAAGGTAATTGGGATGATCACTTGCCACTTATAGATTTTGCTTACAATAACAGCTTCCATGTTAGAATTCAGATGGCCCCATTTGAGGCATTGTACGGGAGGAGATGTAGGTCTCCGATTGGATGGTTCGAAGTGGGTGAAGCAGAATTGTTAGGGCCAGATCTCGTGCACCAGGCTATGGAAAAAGTTAAAATCATTCAGGAAAGGCTGAAAGCTGCTTAGAGTCGCCAGAAATCTTATGCGGACATTCGTCGAAGGAAATTGGAATTCCAAGTAGATGATTGGGTGTTCTTGAGGGTATCTCTTATGAAGGGAGTCATGCGATTTGGGAAGAAAGGGAAGTTGAGTCCTAGATATGTCGGGCCGTATCGGGTCACTCAAAGGATAGGACATGTGGCCTATAGACTGGAATTACCCCCTGAAATGTCACTAGTGCACCCAGTGTTCCATGTGTCTATGTTAAAGAAAGTGATTGGAGACCCATCCACCATCGTGCCAATCGAGGCTATCGAGGTCAATGAAGAGTTATCATATGAAGAAATTCCGGTCGCTATTCTTGATAGGCAAGTCCGCAAATTGAGAAACAAGGAAGTTGCTTCAGTTAAAGTGCTCTGGCAAAGTCAACAAGTCGAGGAAGCCACGTGGGAAGCGGAAAGTGAAATGAAAGAAAAATATCCCCATCTGTTTGAACAAGTCTAGTAGTGATCGTGCGAACTCTTGTCTCTAAGTAAATTGATGTTGTGTTCAATCTGGTGCAAATACACCCCATATTTTTCCTAAATGCTTTACTATTGTAACTCCTCACGTTGTGCAAGAATTGTATGTGTTGTGATTAATTGAGTCATGCGCAAGCCCCTTTTTGGTAAGTGAAAGTTTTGTAAGAACTCATGTGATAAGTGAATGATTAAAGGTAGTGTAGATTGGTAATGATTAATTGAAATGCGTATAGTGTATTGAAGTGGCCAAATTATGTGCAGGTGTTGAGGTAATGAATTGTATACCAGTTGCAGGGGTAATAGGGATAGCGTAATGGTGCTTGGAAATAATGTTTTGGGGGCTCTCTTATAGGTAGATAAGTTTAATTACAAAGGAAACTCTGGCAAAATATTTCAAAAAAGGAGTTTACATTTCATGTTTTCAAAACCAACCGATTTCCAAAATCCTCATTCGAGGACGAATGATTTTAAGTGGGGGAGGATGTAAGGCCCCATGAAAACTTGTACTCAAAACCCGGTAGTTTGGACCTTTTGTACTAATCTATGCTATAAAAAGTCAAGAAATATTGTTTTCCAGAAAATGCGATTCAGCGGTCGAGAATGCGGTCGCATATCAGGTATGCGAACCGCACAATCTCCGCAAAGTGAGTTAGTGTGTTGGTCAAATTGGGGGTTAAATCTGCGACCTGATATGCGATCGCATAACCGATATGCGAACCGCATAGTCGTCACATATTTCCATTGGGATTTTTGTGAGGGGCAGTTATGCGGTGCATTATGCGACCGCAGAACGAGTACGCGGACCGCATTTCTGTCGCATACCCAGGCAGTGTGTTCAGATTTTTGGAGCACTTTTGCGGTCCATTCTGCGGACCGCATTTCCACTCTACCTAACCCGGGCTCAAATTTTATAAATTTTAAATCCGACCCCTTTTTCAATAAAACACTCCAGCCCCTTTTTTTAACTTATTTTCTGAACAAAACTAGAGAGAGGGAAGAGAGAATTCTTGAGAGAGAAAGGCTTGTCTCCATCAATTTGATTTTTCAAAGTCACTCGGGCCGGGGAATTTCAAGTAATTGTCTTCATCTCCGTTCTTGAAGGTAAAATCCCCAACCCTTTTTCATTGTTTTCAGATTTAAACAAAAAGGGGGACTCTCATGCGTTAATTCTTAAAAATGGAAGTTGAGATACACATGCATGTCCTTTAAAACCTAGAATCTATTAAGAGGAATTGGGTAGAACTAAAGATTTGTAAAAGAGGGGTTGGAAACCTAAGTAAGTTGGGGCTGAGTTTGTGAACTTCAATTCTAAGTTATATGTGCTAACTTGTGAACTAGATTGACGGTACTAGGCTGTTGGTGAATTGAAAGTAGAAGTTAAAAAGGGAATTCGACTCCAGGTATGTATGGCTAACTTTAGCCTTTGTAAAGTCACCTTGTTGGTGTACGAGTAATTGGTATGTGTTACTTATGTGGACTATTTGTGGAATTCTTGTGATTAATGTGCCTTGAACGTTGTTAGTTAAGTTTTCCATTATTGTGGTATGAGTAAAATGGCTATAACACAAGTGTGTGTGGGTATGAATGTGTTACGTGAAAAGGGCTGTGGAACAAACGATGGAAAGAAATCGTAATTGATACAATTGAAACAACTGTGGCAATATCATACGTGACCTGTTGTGGGCAATTATCGTTGTGACTTGAATTGTGTACGGGTTATTGTATATGTTGGAATTGGTATTGATGTTTATGAACACTCTTTGTGAATTGTTGTTGTTGTTGTGTGAAATATGATTGTCCGGTGGGATCTGGTTGCGCGCCGCAACACGAAGTAATAAGGTGTGGGTTGTGGTGATAAGGGTGGCCGAGGTAATAAGGGTGGAAAAGTGATCGAAATCACTATTGAAATAAAAATATGTGAAAGTTGTGAAACCATTGATGTGATGAAATAATGTTGAAAGGGGAAAAGGAGAGATTGTGGAGTTGCTTGGCTTTGGTTGTTCCTTTCATATGCATTTGATTGTTGATTCTATTACTGTTTGTTGTCTGTGTATTTCTTGATTTTACTTGGGGTAAAGTTTGTTTATACATACCAGTACAATTCAAATGTACTGACGTCCCTTTTGCCGGGGGCGCTACATTCGTGTTATGATTGTAGGTGGTTCCATAATAGGTATTCCAGCCCACCGACAGTAGCACTCCTTCACCTCCGGTCAGCTGAATTGGTGAGCCCCTTTCCTCTTGAGGCCCTGCGTGGCTCATGCTACTTTTTTTCCCGGAGTCTTATTTTGGTATATGTGTAAGGTATAACCGGAGCCTTTTTGTTGGAATTTCCGTATTATTCTTCAGTTGTATTTAGAGGCTCCGTAGACAGGAAACGTGGGTTATGTACTTATGTATTTTGGGCAGTATAACTTGTAAATCATGCTAAGTAACTATGTATGTTATGTAAATCTCGTAAGAATGTGTTTAAATTTATAAATGGCTATTGAACTTGATTAATGGGTGATGGAAACGCAGGGTATCACGTGGAATAGGAAAGGCACCCAGGTTCCCTTGGCTGGGGGCTACCCGGTCGAGCGCCGGTTGTGCCCCTCAGTTTTTGGGGCGTGACACATAGATAACCTTTTGAGGTGTTGTAGGCAGGCTTCTGATGAAGGGGCTATTCATATTTAGGCAATTTTCTGCGGTCGAGCCCGGGTGGAGCTTGAAGTGCTTATTTTTCTTTTTAGAAAGGAAAACCACGAGACTGGATACTGCCTCGAGCTCTATGATGGCGCTGAAGGCTTTCCGAAGCCTGAATTCTTTTTTATGTAGGTCCTTGAGGTCGGCCACCACCTCAAGAGTTGGAGATAATGCAGTTGGCTTCTTGAAGCCTAACGTATTGTCGATGGAGGTCTCTAGGGTCGGGTACCACCCCAGGATCTATACCGAGGCCGTTGGCCTCCCAAGGCTTAACCTGGATAGGCGAATCATTGCTGATTTCCATATATATGTGGGGTGGCTCTTGCTTCTTTGGATGATCTCATTATTTTAGATAGCTATCCTTCCACCTTGGCATCGGGTCCTTCGTTTCCTTAAGAGCAAAGGTGTTGTGTAGGCCCCTACTTCAATCTGCCAATTTTACCATAGCCATGGCAGCTACTTCAGAGCCGGCCAGGCAGGGAGGGGAGAGTTCCACTCCCAGTGCTCAGGATCCACGGGAGCTTATTCTGAAGAATGTATCTTCGATAAGAGAGGAACTATAGAGATGGTGAGGAGACATTGCGGATGGGCGAGGGGGTAGCATTGTAGGCGCTTTCCCCGAGTGAGAGTATTACGGACTCCGCTGATGGATTCTTGAACGTATACTTATACCCTTTCACACTAAGCCCCCTTGATAGGGTTGTGGTTGATTTCTGTCTGAAGTATCGGGTTACTTTAGCTCAGATGCATCCGTCGTTTTGGCGAGTGGTGCGGATGATGAGATTCTTGGCAGAGAAGGTCGGGCTTGAATTTACACTTAGTCACCTCGTCAGGCTGTACCGGCCCTTCCACCATCGAGGCCTGCTAACCTTGCGGTGTCGTTCGCCCACGCCCTTTGTTGTTGATGACAAGGAAGATGAGGATCAGGAGTGGGTTAGTTGATTCGTCCGGGTTCAGACGGCTAACATTATCCTCGTGGAGCTCATGCCATTTCCTGAGGGATGGAATTACGCGCGTGCGTGGAGTGTCACGTTCCTTCTTAGACTTGCTTATAGCGGAAACCAGTTGAGTAATTGTGCTTCCTCTTTTTCTGCAGCAACTTCATGGACGCCAGGCAAAGTTCCCGATTTGCCCGGCTAGGTTTGGAGGTTCAATCCATTCGACTTGCGATGAGTGTAGGTGGCGAGCTGTGTCCTAGGGCAGATGGGAAGTGAAACATCAAGGTATGCGCGTATGCTGCTATTACCTTGGTCTTCGTATGTTTGAGATGACATCTTTCTCTTTCTTCTGTACTGGCTTCGCCGATGCAAATATCAGGAGGTTCCTTGGGGCGAGGCTGTGTCTCTCCGGAGAGGGGGAGGAGTTGTCAACCTTCGAGCTAAGGGATGGAGACGATAAACGGGATTTGCCCTCGCAATGCGATGGAGCTTTTAGCAGGGCTAAACGGGCCCGTGTCTTCGAGGAGAGAGCATCGCCCGAGCCTGCTGTTCCCGAAGTCTTTGGTTCCGAAGTGATGGTTCCTCTGAGTGATTATGCCTCGACTGAGGTTGCCTCTTCCAGGGCCGTAGGGGCTGGACCAATAGGAGTGTGCTCGTCCTTCAAGGAAGTCTGTCGTCTTCGCTTTGTGGTGAGTTTTGGCGTAGTCCTTCTGCATTTCACGTCTTATTTTCTTATCGAGTTTTTATTCTACAGGCCTTAGATAGCTTAGGTCTGAGCTGCTCCGTCATGGGGCTAGGCTTCGGAAAGCTCTGGATGAGGTTGAGTCCCTTAGGCTCCTCATCGAGGAGAAGGAGGTTGATTTGATGCACTGGGAATATGAGGCGTACTGGAGCTCGAATTGCAAGAGCTATTTGATGGAGCAGGTAACCTCTCGTAGTACGCGTTTTGCCTTTTTAACCCTCAAGGTTAATCCTTTTGCTTATCTTAGTTGCAGAAAAAGACAGAAGCTCTGGAGTACCTTAGGGGCGAAGCCGACCGAATTAGGAATGCTTATGGTGAACTAAGGGCTCGGGTGCAGGCTCAAGCTTTAGAAGATAAGGGTGCCTTGGCTAAAGTTCCCGCCTTCGAGGCCCAACTTTGCTTGGCTCATGACAACGCTTCAGTTCAAGTGGATATGATCGAGAAGCTCGAGTCTGATCTCTCAAAGATCAAGGAAGAGATAATCGATGCTTGGGCTGAAGCAGCATTGAGTCTGACTAAGGCTGATTAGGAGATGGAAATTCATTTGAATGACACAACTGATGCCCAAGCCGAGTTGAAGCGGGCCCTCGATCATGAAAAGAGGATCGAGGAATATGTTCGTTGCAGATCCCGAAGAGAGTACTCGAAGAGATTGGCGCCAGGGGCTTCGTTCTCTTGGAGGAGTTGGCGCGAGGGCAGAGGAGCATGACGCTCGGTCACTTCTTGACGATGTCACGGAGAGCGAAACTAGGGATTGTAGACCGTAGCCTTATGGAGCGGAGTGTATACTTCGCCATTTTTTATTTGATATTCGCAAAGCATGTTTGTAAATGGAGAGCGCATCTTTTGCATATGTGAAAAAGAAAACTTGGAGCTTCATCTCTTTTGTATCTCTTTCTGCATTGCTTTCGACTAGGCGGGCTGGTTTCGGTATTTGGTGCGAGCCCTACGGATCCGAAGCTCATTAGACAGGTTCGGAGGCTCTTTCATGCTCGGTCAAGTGTGATTTTTAGCATGAGTAGGTGTTAGAGCTTTTGTGCTTTGCCCAGCTGTTTTGGGTTTAGTCTCCGAGTCAGTCTTTGACTCGAGCTTACCTAACCTTCGATCCTCTGTGCCTGCATGGTCATACGGTAACAGATCCTGTGCCTTGCCCTTGGGAATTTGCATTTCAACTATTTTGGGTTCAGTCTCTGAGTCGTGTTACGACTCAAGCATTAATTAACCCTCGAGTTTTTGTGCCTGCATGGAATGAAAATGGCTTTCAATGCCTTGGGTCGAAGCGACTTTTTAGATATGTGGCCCTGAGGCTCGTGAAGCTGGAGACGGTGGCTCTTACATTGTGCCCTTAGGCGTGTATAGTTAACTATTTTGGATCCGGTCTCCTAATCGGGTTACGACTCAAGCTCATTTTAATCCTCAAGTTTTCAATTTTCTTTAGCTAGCGGCAGTGGCTTTTACGCTTTTGGTCGTTGAGACCTTTTAGTGTGCATCCTTGAGGCTCGTTTGGCTGGAGACAATGGCTCTTACGCTTTTGCTCGTGGGCATATTGTAGGCTTTGTTTTCCTCTCGTTAAGGTCTTTTTGAAATAATTTTGCCTGACCCGTTGTCGGTTCGGGAATTACCTCAATTTTAAATCGTTAGCAGCGATGTACGAGCACCTTGGAATGTTTAGCTGGTAGGCTGATTAGCTCGAAGCCTTGTGATTTGTAGCTGACATGGCCGACGCTCGTTTACCTATTGAGGGTAGCCTATTTTAACCGATTCTTTTCGAATTAGATTTGAAGTAATGGCCTACGATTTTGTTTGCGACGGTCAGGCGTCCCAGAGTCACGTTAATTTGGCTGGTGCAACCATTTTGACTGTAGTCATATATGTTTGGCCGGAGCCATTTTTTATCCCCAGTAATAGTTTAGGCATCTACATCGAGGGTATGCCTTTTTGGGAGTCTTACAAATGCGACGTATAGCCTAAACTTCGGGATTGAGTTTCCTGCATGTTGAGGTCTTACAGTTTGTCATGCCTGTTGAGGTCTTACAGTTTGTCATGCCTATTGAGGTCTTACAATTTGTCATGCTTGTTGAGTTCTTACAGTTTTTGTTGCTATGTAAAATAGATCTAGCTAGACCGAGTATGCCCGCTCAACGTCTTATGGCATTGAGTTTTCTAGTGTATGGTGATTGACATCAGTTTCCGAATCATCGAGTTTACTTAGGCACGAAGACCGTTACTCGTGAGTTCGGAATTGCCTCATTGGCGCCTTATGAGTCCGGAGTTTCGACCCTGATGTCGTACGGGTGCCAAATTGTTGATGCTAAGTCTCCGAGTATTTCGGGACGTATTCGGTGGAGGGAATCCTTGCCGCGAGCATGCTAAAATTTTTCTTTTTTGGAGTACGAGAAGTTGAAAGATATTCTTTAATTGCTTGGCGTAAATACATGTTGTTTCGTTGCTGTGAGCTCGGCCTGTGCGAGCACGGTTCCTTTGACTGTTTGGCCCAGTACATGATTTCCCATTGGGACCTCGTTTGTCCTTTCCTGGTACGGGGTTGATTGTGAAGAAAGTCTGGTAGGCTCGTTGATCCTTCCTAGGAGGCACATCGCTCCACTAAGAACCTCGCTGGCGAGACCTTCTTCGGGGTGGAAGTCCGACCGAAGGGAAAGAGTGCGACGGGTGTTGTTAAGGCCTTGGGATCTTCGGGTAGAGTTAACACTTCCGGATGCCCTAGCTGGGTATGTGCATGCAGGTTAGGGTAAAATAACGAAGGAGGGGGTAGTTTTACCTTACCGCGGGGTGTGCAGGTGATGTTTCGAGGTCCGGTAAGTCCTTGCCGTTTTGGAGTGAGGACTCTAGTATAGCCCTCCATTGTGTTCAATCGGGCTTGGACGAAAACATGGTTCGCTTACCCTTTGACTCTTTCGAGAGTGGAGATATAGGTGTCGGCGATGCGTTATGTGATGCGGACCTTTCCCCTTGCAGCATGTTGCTTTTTGCAGACGGTTTTAATTCTGTCCCTTGCGTGGAATCTTATCCTTTTTGCGAAGGGAGGGGCGGCACTGCCCTAGGGCATTGTGTCCGCATTCGCCTAAATAAGGCGTTCGTGTCTTGTGCCTCCTTTGATGATACGGAACTCGGCTCAATCGGGGCCAGTCATGTTGAACTTAGAGAATGGTGTTTATCCTTGTCGTTGCGATGTCCATTTGGAATCCACCTAAGATTCGAGAGGCAAGCATGATTTAACCCGGCGGTCCAAGCTGCCCAATCACACTCGACCCGACAGCGTTGATCGAGCCGCCTGTATTCATGAGCACATGTTTTATTTAAAATGGATTGAGTGAGGAAGAAGGTTACCAGTGCGTTAGTGTGAGGCCGAGACAAGGTCTCAGTGCCCTCTTTGCTGATTGTGAGGGCGTCCTCGGGGATATATCCCCAGATCCTCCTTTCTCTAGTGACGAGCATTTGTGCTCTCCTTTTTACGAGTTCTTTGAAAGTGTCGTCGCTCCTCCGCTATCGTGGCAATACATTGCGGCCTGTTATCTTCGTTCTTCCTGGCTGCCCTCCCTACTTAGGACTGAACTTGAATTCGGTTGCTCGTCAGTTCTCGGTTGTGGTTTTTGTTGAGTAAGTTGGATTTTTTCCTACGGAGTTGGAGCCCATCCTCGGCCCCATGTCCGCACTTGTTATACAGTTCACACACCCAGTTGTGATTCCTTTGAGAGGGATTCTGCTGAATAGGTATGGGCCATCTGGTGTCCCCAGTTTCGCTGATGGTGAACACGATGTCTGATGCAGCGATGTTAAAATTGTATCTTGATGGGTGAGGCACCCTCACTGGCCTTTTGTCCCCATCGAATATGGCTTTATAAATGATACCTCGAGGATATTGTCCTCGATCCATTCTCCGATCGTTGCAAGGTAGATTGCGCCTTGGGGCGTTTCTCCCGTCTGCGGCGTACGGGCGGTACCTTTCTCTATTTGGCATTGGTTTCTTTGCTAGGAGCCTGCTTGGGTATGCTGAGCTTGAGGGGGCTCCTAGATGGTCATCCACGACCCTGGTTTGCGACTGGTACCGGATATGGGCATCAGACCAGATCTTGGCTGGGTACCCGATCAAGTTTTGTTTTAACTGCCTTGGGACCATCAGGCTTGGTTTGTTTAGGCTTTGAGTGAAGGCTTGTACCACCCGATCATCCGAGACCGGGGATAGTACCGTTCGTTCCATCTGGGAATGAGATGCGAATTCTCGCAGCATTTCGTGCTTCCTTTGCTCGGTCCTAGATGTGTCGAGCCTTCTCATCGTTGCTTTGATGGCACCGGCGTGTGCCTTTATGGAGGAATCTGCCGGTATGGTAAGTGAGTTTATGGGGTTGGGTGCTAGGTTATGATGCCATATCATGGCCCCTTCCGAGAGTGTTTCCCGGAACCTCTTCAATAAGACAGACCCAATCTCATCGTGTTTTGGGTCATCGCCTTTTACCGCGCATGTATAGGCAGTGATGTGTTTGTTGGGATCTGAGGTCCCGTTGTGCTTAGGGAGTTCCGACATTCTGAACTTCTTTGAAATAGGTTCCGGGGTCGCTTCGTCGGGGAATGGCCGTTGCACGAACTTCCACGAATCTACACCCTTTAGGGCTGGGAGCGCACCCGAGATTTGATAGACTCTGAAGTTGTAGGTTTTGACCTTCTTATCGTTGGCTGCTATCATTTTCTCGCCTGACTCAATCCTTTTGGTGAGGTCCTCTAGCATTTTCACGATGGCGAGATCGGCTACCGATCCGTTATTGCTCGCTCTCTCAGGTTCCTGTTCGACTGGGGGAGCTGTTTCCGGCATTGCCATGCTGGGAGTTTTCTGATGGCTTTGTAACTGAGCAATGACCAACTGTTATGCCTGCAACATTTCAAAAATAACATAAAGACTGACTTCATGTTCTTCCCAGGCCGGGGTTTTTTGGGCTTCATGTTGGTCGCCATGAAGTATGCTCCGTCGCTGTGTGAGGTTTCGTCGATCTATTGCGCGTCTTGCGAACCCGCATCCGCTAGAATCAGTCCAAGTGCGTTATCGGGGTTCTGCGGTGGCGCCCTAATGACTGGAATAGCCACACTGTTTTTGCCATGATTTTCGAGGTAGTCATTCTCAACCCTATTTACCGAGCCAGACATTTCGACCTGAAATCAAGAGATCTTGGATAAGAAAAAGTGTGAAAGGTAACTTGGGTTTGTGAAATGAAACCAGCAAGAAAATAATCACTATTATTGTTAGCCACACGGTGGGCGCCAAAATGTTTACCGTGAAAATGGTAACAATAATTAAATTTATAAATGGAACTCTAAAAATACGTGATATATTTTTATGCTAGTTGTTAGAGTTGTTGATGCTAGAAGTATGAAGTTTAACGATGAAATGCAATCTAAAACGGGGCAATAATCATACCGAGGGGCTTGCCCCCGGGCTTCGAACTGATCGATGAAGGGCCTCGGGGTTGATATCTGGCTCAAGCTCGAGTTATCGGGGGTAACCGGGGAAGGGATAAAAATTAGAATGTAATTTAAGATGGCTTTTTATGGACAATACCGAGCGATAAGTGAAGAACAGATATGAAAATGATAAGTAGAAAGAGTAGCCTCGAGCAAATGAGTTAGAGAGAAAAGAGAGAGAAATATTATTGATTTTGAGGAGAATAGTGGGAGCACAATCAGCCCCTTACAAGGTGGTGAGGGTTCCCTTTATATAGGAGGGGAATCCTATTATAGTACAACATACATTAATTGTAAAAGCATGGAGATGGAACGGCTAGATGTGATGCCTTGAAACAGGCTCTGGGTAGGCCGGCTCTATCAGACTTAGCTACGTACCTTGGAAACTCCCTTTTTTGTCCCAGCCTCGATCTTCGTCTTCTCTGAGTCGGGTCTTGATGAGCCCCGAGGGAGGGGACTCGGTTGCAACTCACGTCTTCGGGGTCTCAAGTTATTCTTCCGAAGTGGCTTGATAGAGAGAAATTAAGCCCTCTAATTTCGCCGCATACAAGACATCTCTTGGGTGAAATCCCTTAATCAAAGATCTTATGCCTCCCGTTTCTAAAAGGATTTAACGCCTCTTTTCTCTGGTATAAAAAGGCAGCTCTCTCAAGAAGTAGATTACACAACTACAAAAGGAGTATTCCAAATCTTTCTACTTCTTAGTTCAAACACTGTATTTCTGAGTTATTAGTGTCTCAAAAGATAGAGAGATCTAGAGTACAAAAGAAAGTTGTGTCACTTGAGTAGAACTCAACTACTGATTCTATATGTTGATGGTAAACACAAAAAACAATCAATCATGTAAATTTATTGAAAGATCTTAAGGGAACCCTTGTGACCCAAGGGAACTGGATGTAATTACCACAATGGTACCGAACCTGCATAAATCGTGTGTGTCTTACCATTGCTCTTTACTACTTTTACTCTTTCTGTCTCGTGAATTAGTCAACTAATATCCATACTAGTCGACTAAATTTTAATTAGGCAACAATTCACACCCCTCCCTTGTACTTTCACTAAAATCTAGGGATATAGCATTATGCAGCAGAGTTATAGTCCAAAAAAACAGAACAGAACAAAAACAGAAATTATCCAATGACTGTTTTAAACAGTCCAAAAAAAGCACAGCAAAAAAATTTTCTTCAGCAACCACACTAATGACACAGAAAGTAGGTAAGAGTATTGCAGATGGCCTCCTTCAGTTGTTCAAAGCTGGTATTGGCTAAGATGCTCATTCCATCAAACCTGTCATGAACCTCCTTGAAAGCCTTGACAACAGTCTCCCTTACTCTGAGAACGACAACTCTTATCTTGGACACATCAGACCCTATTTCTTTAGAAATGGCATGAATGTCATTAACATTTGACTGAGTGGTTGTGAGGAGATCTTTAATTTCATAGAGTTGAATGTCAAAGGCACGAAGCTTCTCAGCAAGATCAGGATCACTGGGACTAGGATGAGAGGCAGAATGTTTGGGTTTGGAATCTATTTGAGCATGCTTTACTTCACCTTCGTTCTTCTTAACCCATGAACCTCACATATCCCGTTCTTGCAAAGGCTCTAGAATTGTAAGATTTTGAAACAGTGATAAAGGGATAAGCAGACAGGGAAATTTGGTGAGCTTCCAGGTTGTGAGTGATGGCCATACCATAGGCTAGACTAGTGGGATCTTCAGCACTCTTAATCATGAAGTTAATGACCCAGGAGGATAACTTGATTTTGAGATTGGTCACAAGACAACACACCAAGAAGGTGTCTCTTTGAGAGAAGGTGGAGAAAGGACCAGTGCGAGGAAGCAGAGTAGTTGCTACTATATGAGCCAGGACTCGAGTTTTGAAACTAACATCACTAGGATCTAACTGGTTGGGAAGAGATTCAGAGGGACTCTTAGCAATACACCGTTTAGCTTGATCAAAGGAGATTTCAAAATCATCGAGCTAGGTATTTTTAAAAAACATGGGAAAACCAGAACATTTACACTGAAAGAGTGAATCAAACATCGCACAATCAAGGACAATGCGCTTACCTAATACTAAGGATTCCAACTATCAGGTTTACTAGAGCAAAGATTAGCATAAAACATCTTTACTAGGGGTTCATAGACCTTAGGCGGAAGGATAGAGAGAAACTTAGACCACCCTTGATGAACAAAAAGATTTTTTACCTTACAATTTAGGGCTTCCATGTCGTCGAGGTCGACTACCCTTCCATGAGCAATGGGCTTGTCTTTCAAACCAATGAAAAGATCCTTGTTCGGCGAGTCCCAGAAATTCAGGTCAGATTCTAGAGAGATAGAAAAATCTATCTTGGATTGGGGGTCTTTTGTAGGTGGTTTTCCTAGAGCTTTTTCTCCTAGGATTTGAGAATGATCAGAGAAATCTCCCTGCGAAGAAGCGAAACCCTCAGAATGGTCGGACCCTAGGTCTACATGTTCTAGGGGCATAGAAGGGAGTTTTGCTTTGGAGCGGGTACTTTTTCTGGTGGAGGCGGACGGGTTCTTGGAGTGTTTCACCATTGAAGGATAGAGGTTTGAGCATAGCTTTGGAGAAGGGTTTTCTAGATGATGGAGATGAAAGTGATTTAAAAGAGATCTCCACCTTAAAAGGAGGGATTCTGAACCTTCTGACGGTTGAGTACAGAAAAGGAAAAAGGTGTCAGTTAAATATACGTGATGATTGTATTTCCATCTCTAAACGACACAAGTGATGTGAAAGAAAAGGAAAAAAGAGGGAAAACAGAGGCGTAATTAATGCAAAAGTAAGAGATAATTATTAAGCCTACAAAAGTAACTGAATTACACAAAGGTCCTATAAATTATTAATAATGCAAGTAATGCCAAGTAATTTTCTCAAAACACAAAACCTATCTTCTAATAAAGGCTTAGTAAAAATATTTGCTAATTGATAATTTGTTCCAATAAAAGATATTTCTATGTCTCCCTTAATAACATGATCTCTAATAAAATGATGCTTGATGTCTATATGCTTTGCTCTAGAGTGATGTAAAGGATTTTTTGAAAGACATGTAGCACTAGAATTATCACAGAAGATTTGAATATGCTTAAAACTAGTTCATAGTCACCAAGTTGATGAGATATCCATAGTAGTTGTGCACAACATTGTCTAATAGCAATGTATTCAGCTTCAGTTGTGGATAGTGCAACTGATCCTTGTTTTTTACTATTCCAAGATATAAAAGCTTTGCCAAGCAATTGACATGTCTCACTCGTGTTTTTTCTGTCTTTCTTATCACCTGCAAGATTAGCATCTGAAAAAAACCTTCTAGTTTAAGGGTGTTAGAACGGGGATACCATAATCCATGAGAGTTAGTTCCAATAAGATATCGAATAATTCTTTTTACTGCAGTCGGGTGATACTCCTTAGGAGCTGACTGAAACCTGGCATATTTACATGTGCTGAACATAATATTTGGTCGACTATACTTAGTTTTATCAACAGATTTTCCATGTTCATCTTTGTCGAGACTTGTTAAAGGACTCATTGGTGTGCGAATAGCTTTGGTACTACTCATTCCGGATTTTTGAATCAACTCCTTTGTGTATTTAGTCTGGCATATGAATGTTCCTTCTTCAGATTGTTGAATTTGAAGTCCAAGAAAGAACGTCAGTTCTCCTATCATACTCATTTCGAACTCGCTTTGCATAAGATTTGAAAATTCCTTGCACGTAAGAGGATTAGTACTACCAAATATAATATCATCAACCTAAATTTGAATAATGAGATTACCTTCTGAATATCTTTTAATAAATAGAGTAGTATCTACTTTACCTCTTGTAAACCCATGATCAATAAGAAAAGAGCTTAATCTTTCGTACCATGCTCGTGGAGTTTGCTTTAACCCGTACAGTGCTTTAGTAAGCTTATACACATGATATGGAAACTTTGAGGGCAGGTTCAGTGGTGCCTCGTCCGGAGGCAGGGATTCTTTTGGTAGGGGCCATCTTTTCAGGCTGTTTCATTCAGCGCTATGGGCTTCTCACGGTGCTCCAGGTGGTTGTGGTTCTCATATGCAGTATTCTGATAACTGCCTTACAATGCATCGCCAGCTCCTATCAGTGCACCTCCGCTCTAGAGTTTTCAGGGTCGTCAGTACCAGTATCCGAGGACTTTTTATACTTATGGCGACACGAGGCATATTGCTAGATTTTACCCTACCGAGCAGCTCTCAGCATCAGGGTTCCTGTGCCATGGTTCAGTCACCGAGTGTTCCATCGCCCGCTCATCCAGCTAGAGATGGAGGTAGAGGTGCTAGAGGTGGAGGTCAGGCCACTAGAGGTGGAGGATAGCCAGCAGGAGGCCATCCCAGAGATGTAGTTCAGAGTGGTGGGTCCCAGCCCTGATGTTATGCTCTTCTAGCCAGGCCTGAGGTTGAGGCCTCCGATGCAGTTATTACAGGTACTGTTCTGGTCTGTGGATGTGCATAGATTATCGGCAGTTGAACAAGGTCACAATCAAGAACAAGTATCCATTGCTAAGGATTGATGATTTGTTTGATCAGCTTCAGAGTGCCAAAGTGTTTTCGAAGAATGATTTGAGATTTGGCTACCATCAGTTGAAAATTAGGGCATCCAATGTCCCTAAGACAGCTTTTCGCACTCGGTATGGGCATTATGAGTTCTTGGTGATGTCATTTGGATTGACAAGTGCCCCAGTAGCTTTCATGGATTTGATGAATCGAGTGTTCAAGCCTTACTTAGATTCCTTCGTGATAGTTTTCATTGATGATATTTTGATCTATTCCCGTAGCCGGGAGGAGCATGAGCAGCATCTGAGAGTGGTTCTTCAGACTTTGAGAGATAGTCAGTTGTAAGCTAAGTTTTTGAAATGTGAGTTCTGGTTGAGTTCAGTTGCATTCCTTGGTCACGTCGTATCAGCAGAGGGTATTCAGGTGGACCCGAAGAAGATAGAGGTAGTCAAGGACTAGCCTAGACCCGTATCAGCTACAGAGATTCGGAGTTTCTTGGGTTTGGCAGGTTTTCTAGTCGATTTGTGTAAGGGTTTTCATCTATTGCAGCCCCGATGACCAGGTTGACCCAGAAGGGTGCCCAATTCAGGTGGTCGGATGAGTGTGAGGCGAGCTTTCAGAAGCTCAAGACAGCTTTGACTATGGCGCTGGTGTTGGTATTACCTATAGGTCAGGACCATATACAGTGTATTGTGATGCATCTCGTATTGGACTTGGTGTGGTGTTGATGCAGGATGGCAAGGTCATTGCTTATGCTTCGCGGCAGTTGAAGATCCATGAGAAGAATTATCCAGTTAATGATTTGGAGTTAGCAGCCATTGTTCATGCGCTGAAGATTTAGAGGCACTATTTATATGGCGTGTCATGTGAGGTGTTCACGGACCACAAGAGTGTGCAGTACTTATTCAAGCAGAAGGAGCTAAATTTGAGGCAGAGAAGGTGGTTGGAGCTACTGAAAGACTATGATATCACCATCTTATATCATCCGGGGAAGGCCAATGTAGTGGTCGATGCTTTGAGTAGAAAGTCAGTCGGTATGGGTAGTCTTGTGTATATTCCGGTCGGTGAGAGACTACTTGCTTTGGATGTTCAGGCTTTGGCCAATCAGTTCATAAGGTTGGATATTTCTGACCCTAGCCGTGTGTTAGCTTGTATAGTCACTCGTTCTTCATTATTTGAGTGTATCAGAGATCGGCAGTATGATGATCCTCATTTGTGTGTCCTTAGGGACACAGTGCGGCACGGTGCTGCCAAGCAGGTTACATTAAGAGATGATGGAGTTTTGAGGATGCAGAGTCGAGTTTGTATGCCTAATGTGGATGGACTTCGAGGGTTCATTCTAGAGGATGCCCATAGTTCCCGGTACTCTATTCATCCGGGCGTCGCTAAGATGTATTAGGATTTGCGACAGCATTACTGGTGGAGGAGGATGAAGAAGGATATTATTGCGTATGTGGCTCGATGTTTGAATTGTCAGTAGGTAAAGTACGAGCATCAGAGACCTGGTGGTTTGTTCTAGAAGATTCCTGAGTGGAAGTGGGAGAGTATCACTATGGACTTCATTGTTGGACTCCCACAGACTCAGAGGAAGTTCGATGCAGAGTGGGTTATTGTTGATAGGCTGACCAAGTCAGCATATTTCATTCCTGTGGCAGTTTTCTATTCTTCGGAGAGGATAGCCGAGATCTATATTCGGGAGATTGTTCGTCTTCATGGTGTGTCGTGTCTATCATTTCTGACCGAGGTACGCAGTTTACCTCACATTTCTGGAGGGCATTTCAGCGTGAGTTGGGCACACAGGTCGAATTGAGCACATCATTTCATCCTCAGACAAACAGGCAGTCCGAGCGTACTATTCAAATTTTGGAGGATATTCTCCAAGCTTGTGTTATTGACTTTGGAGGCTTGTGGGATCAGTTCTTGCCTTTAGCAGAGTTTGCCAACAACAACAGTTACCAGTCGAGCATCCAGATGGCTCCCTATGAGGCTTTATATGGTAGGCGGTGTCGGTTGTCGGTTGGGTGGTCTGGGCCCAGAAAGGCTCAGTTATTGGGTACGGATCTAGTAAAGGATACCTTGGACAAGGTTAAGATCATTCAGGATAGGCTTCGTACAACTCAGTCCAGGCAAAAGAGTTATGCCGACCGTAAGGTTCGTCATGTGGCATTCATGGTCGGCAAGCGGGTGTTGCTTCGGGTGTCGCCTATGAAGGGCATGGCGAGATTTGGAAAGAAGGGCAAGTTAAGCCCTAGATTCATTGGTCCTTTTGAGATTCTTGATCGAGTAGGAGAGGTGGCTTACAAACTTGCGTTGCCGCCGAGTTTATCAGTCGTGCACCCAGTATTTCATGTGTCCATGCTTCGGAAGTACACGGCGATCCATCCCACGTGTTAGACTTCACCATTGTCCAGTTGGACAAGGATTTGTCCTATGAGGAAGAGCCGGTAGCTATTCTAGACTGGCAGGTTCGTTAGTTGAGATCGAAGAGTTTTCCTTAGGTTCGTGTTCAGTGGAAGGGTCAGCCTGTTGAGGCAGCGACCTCGGAGTCCGAGTCCGATATGTGGAGCTTATATCCCCATCTTTTCTCCGACTCAGGTACTTTTCTTATGTCCGTTCGAGGAAGAACGGTTGTTTTAGAGGTGGAGAATGTGATGACCTTTTAGGTCATCACTCGTTTTGAAAGTAAATTCTGTGTTCCGAGGCTTTAAAAACCTCTTTTTGTCATACCTTGATTTGCGTGCGCATTCCGGGCGCATTTTTGAAAAGCTTTTATGTGAAATCTAAGTAAAATAAGGAAATTTGCCTTTAAAATTAATTAAAATTGACTTTAGTCAACATTCTTGGTAAACGGACCCGTACCCATTATCTGACGGTCTCGTAGGGTCCGTAGTAAAATATGGGACTTGGACATATGCCCGGAATCGAATTCCGAGGTCCCAAGCCCGAGAAAACAATTTTTAAAGAAACATTGTTCGCTGGAAAATATAAAGGCTTTTAAAAGTGAATTGATATAATTTCTTGATGGTATCGGGCTCATATCTTGGTTTCGGAGCCCGGTACAAGTTTAAAATGATAATTAAGTTAAATCTGTGGAATTTGGTAAAGATCGGAATTGATTTGGTATAAAACGGACCTATAGTTGAGAAAATGGAAATTTCAATGTTCTTGAGTGACTTCATGAATTTGAAGTTTAATCCATAGTTGTTGATGTTATTTTGATGATTTCATCGCACAAGCAAGTCCGTATGATTTTTTGGACTTGCGTGCATGTTTGGTTTGGAGCCCCGAGGGCTCGGGTGAGTTTTGGATATGCCACGGAGTGAAATTGGACTTAGGGAAAATTGCTGGTATCTGGCATTTTTTCCCAGGCCTCTGATCTCGCAATTGCGAGATCAGGCTTCGCATTTGCGAAGTGGTCAGGCTTGGGAAATGCAACCAAATTGTTGCAATTGCGAACCAAGTATGGGCAGGCCCTCATCGCAATTGCAACCCCAGGGCTGGGAAATGCAAACCCCCTCCCCCCTTCATCGCAAATGCGACCCCTTCTTCGCAATTGCGAAGTTGACAGAAAATGGTCAGGGTCGCAAATGCAATATTTTCTTCGCATTTGCGAAGCTAGCATAAAATCTCAGGGTTCGCAATTGTGAACCCCTGGTCGCAATTGCGACATCAGAGACCTGTTAAGTGGAATTTCAGACGGGATTTCATTCATTTTTACAACTTTTCAAAACCTAAAACATCTTGGGCGATTTTTCAAAGGCACATACTCTTCCAAATCATTAGTAAGTCACTTCTAACTCATTTCTTTCAATCTAATCCATCTTTTACATGATTTCATTTAAAATCAAAGGTTTTTCATGGGAAATTGGGTGATTTTGGGTAGAAGTTAGGATTTTCAAATTTTGGGGATTTGGACCTCGATTTGAGGTCCAATTTCAAAACAAATTATATATTTGAGTTCGCGGGAGAATGGGTGATTGAGTTTTGGTTCGAACTTCGGGTTTTGACCAAGTGGGCCCGGGGTCAATTTTTGACTTTTTGGGAAAATCATTAGGAGACCTATTTTTATGCATTAGAAATTGTTTATTTAGCATTTATTGATATCGTTAAGTAAATTTTAACTAGATACAAGTGGGTTGGTGGTGGAATCAAGATGTAAAGCGGTAGTTGAGGCTTGATTGTGTTCGTGGCATCGAGGTAAGTGTTTGGTCTAACCTTAGCTTGAGGGAATATGAGTTGTGGTCTTATTTGCTGTGTGTTAATTGTTGAGTACGACGTATAGATGTGGTAACGAGAATCTATACGTCGGTGTCAAGCATGCCCGTGAGTCTTATACTATGATTGTTGTGACTCTGTTATGTATTGTTCATGCTTAATATGATAATTTCTAATATTGAACAAGGCTCATGGAAGTATTCTTGGTAATTGAACATTGTAGAGCATTGGTTCAAGTTGATAATTGAATTGAGAAGTAATTGTAGAAAAGAGAAGAGGTTTATGATATTGTTTCCCTTGCCGGGATGTTATTGCTTATGATATTATTTTCCTTGCCGGGATATTATTGTTATACTATTGTTCCCTTGCCGAGATTCTATTGTGATTTTATTGATTCCCTTTCCCGAATTGCTTTGTGATTGTTGCTTGGGTAAGGAAGAGTGTAAAAGCACGAAGGGTGATACCGTGCGTGATATTTGTGAGTGAGTGTTAATGCACGAAGGGTGATGCCATGCCGATGTTGTTGTAAATGTAAATGCACGAAGGGTGATGGCGTGCCATGATATAAGTGACAATGCACGAAGGATAATGTCGTGCCATGATTATTTGAGGTAAAAGCACGAAGAGTGGTGTCGTGCCGAATATATTGATTCTTATGGTGAGAACGTGAGTAAAAACACAAACGGTGATGTCGTGCACTTGTTATTATTCTCCTTATTATTGCTTATAGTTGAATTATGGTGTTCTTTGTGTTTCTCTACTGAAATTTTGTTTGTACTTGATTTTTCCCGCAGCATGTTTCCCCTTCCCATCTTTAATTAACTGCTAGTTTCTGTTATTATTACTTGTCGTATATGATTTAATCGCACATGTTTATTTGGTAGTCTTGTCCTAGCCTCGTCACTACTTCGCCGAGGTTAGACTCGACACTTACCAGCACATGGGGTCGGTTGTGCTGATACTACACTCTGCACTGCGTGCAGATCCTGGTGCTGGAGCTTTTGGACCGCAGTGAGGTTGCCGCATTCAGTCCAGCGGCGGAGACCCGAGGTAGTCTTGCAAACGTTCGCAGGCCTTGGCGTCCCCTTCTATCTTTCTATTCTGTTTTTATGTATTTCAGAAACAGATTTGTATTTTCCATTCAGACCACTGTTTGTAGTATTCGTAGATAGTCCGTGACATTGGGACACCAAATTCTGGGTAGAGTTGTATTTTGAATTTTCGTATTAGTATATGGTTAAACTATTAGATTTCGTCTTCCGCATTTCTGTTCATTATGATTATTCCGATGTTGATCACATGTTAATTCGTAAATGTAGAAAGGTTAAATAAAAAGGGTAATAAAATTTGTAACTCTTGGCTTGCCTAGCTTTCATGAGTTTGTGCCATCACGACTCCCAAGGGTGAAAAATCTGGGCCGTGACAGTCAAGAATTGTAGACCAAATATATACTAATGCGGAACATGTTTAAAGAAAATGGATTATCTTGGTTTTCAAGGAAACAAAATATGAAAAATAAAATATTAAAGAAATCTAATCAAAAGGAGTACTGTGATATCAAAACAATACTATTATTAGTACCCGCGCGATACACGGATAAATCATTTCAAATTGAGATGTATGTTGTTTGAATCATGTACAAATAACCTGAAAATATATATCTCTCAGATAAAAATTATATAACATGAGAATTTAATTATGAAGCAGGATATGAAATTATTGATCAAATCTCGTAGTAGACAACCAATCTTTTTAACATATATTTGTAGCAACCTAACCCCTTGATTTTAGTACTTGCATTTCGTTCTGTTGTCGATATTAAAGAATATTAAACATGTCATATTGTGATCTGTCTTGTTCGAGTACATTAGATCATATTATTTTAACAAAATTCTTACAACCACTTTATTTTTATCAGGAAGTCAAATATGTCTTATTCATCACATCATTTTTACGTAAATTCTTTTTTTGTTGTTCTTTTCTTATAGTTATTGTATTATTTAATATTTCATATTATTACGCCATCATATAATTTTTTGCTAGCTTATAATTAAATTAATGTCTTGCTTATTAACTTTTAAATAGTATGTGATAAAAATAAATATTTTATTCTCAAAATTTGATATATTTTTATGCTTTTATCCTCTTATTCATAATATTTAAATTATTTAAATTTGTCAGTAATATTTTTAAATATAATTAATTATTTTATTTTATCTATATTAAAATTAATTTAAAGTATAAGTATCACCACACTACCTCTATTTTCTTTTTAATATACATTCTCTTTCCTACTATGAATGTTAATTAATTTTATATTAATATTTTACCTATAACAAAAATAATGTCATATTTTGTTTTAAATTGTAATTTTAATTAGTCTAAAATATTAATATCTAAGTTATTTAATTATCATGTTCCAAATATATTGAGTTCTCTTATAATTAATTTTGTATTAGATGCAGTTAAATTTTCTTTCTTTTTAACTATAAGATAAAATTTAATTTTAATTTTAATTTTCATTATTAAGATTACAAATATTAGAAATTTATTTTGTATTTTTAAAATTTATTTAATCATAGAAAATAAATTTCTTAATTTTATGAACACATTATTTCAAAATATTATAATAATATTTTTACTATCATTTTAATTCTTTACGTAATATTGTTTTTAAAAAAAAGATTCATCTCAAACTCAAATAATTCTTATCATTTTATTTTCTAAATTGGACCACATTTTCAAAAAATTATGTTATGCATTCAAACTCAAACTAACTACGCTCGATTCAGATATTAATCATAAGTCTAAAATATTAATGCATATTGAGTTCTCTTATAATTAATTATGTATTAGAAGTAGTTAAATTTTTGTTCTTTTTTAGCTATAAGATAAAATTTAATTTTTAATTTCATTATTAAGATTACCAATATTAAAAATTTATTTTGTATTTTTAAAAATTCATTTAATCATAGAAAAAAATTCTTAATTTTTTTATCACATTATTTCTAAATATTGTAATAATATTTTTACTGTCATTTTAATTCTTTACGTAATATTTTCAAAAAACAAAAATCTCATGTCAAACTCAAATAATTCTTATCATTTTATTTTCTAAACTGGACCTCATTTTCAAATAATTATGTTATGCATTCAAACTCAAACTAACTGCACTCGATTCAGATATTAATCACATAAAAATATTTTCTTAATTGTTTGAACATATTATATCTAAATGTTGTAGTAATATTTTCACTGTCATTTTACTTCTTTGCATAATTTTTTTCTTTTTTAGTTTTAAGATATAAATTTAATTTTTGTAAAATTACCTATATTAGAAATTTATTTTATAATTTAAAATTTTATTTTTTATTATTATTTTATTTTTCATAAATAAGACTTCAATTTCGTGGTATTATTCATAATTTGAGCATTCGTATCGTAGTTTTAAGAACCTTCTAATCTTAAATTCAAATAGTCTTTTCTTTTCATTTCTAATAGTAAATTTCTAATAAGTTAACATAATTTTCCTATTTTTTTAATCTTATATATAGTCTTATTACGTTTTATGTGGCTTTTCATTAACTCGTAACTTTATCTAATATCATTCTCAACTACTTTTCTTTAATAATATAAGATAAATATATAATTTTTTAATTATAAATAAATATTTATTTTGTTTCAAAAATATTGCTCGAAAATTTTAAATTATTTAAAATTTAATAATATTTTTAAGTATTGTATATTTACTTTATTTTATTTTCTAAACTTATGATTTATAAATGTCCTTACATATCTCTAATTTATTTTTAATGTTTAATATTTTTAGTTTTTTATTTTACTATTAGACTTGAGTTATGTGGACTTATATTATGACTTTTCTTATCATAATATAAAAAACTTTCTCATCTCAAATTAAAATAAGTTTTACACTTTTTCCTATGATAAAAAGTCTTAGTTATTTTTCTATTTATTTTTTATTATTTATTTTATATTATTCAATACCTAATATTGTTACATTGTCCTGTGAATTTTTATTAGTCTGTTTGAATTTAATATCTAATTTTGCCACACACATTCTAATATAATATAGATAAAAATTAAAATACTTTCTCATCTCAAATTCAAATAATTTTTATCATTCTATTTTCTTAATTGGACCATATTTTCAAAAACAATTATGGCATGCTTTCAAACTTAAACTAACTAAACTCAATTTAAATATTAATCATAGAAAAATATTTTCTTAATTGTTTGAACACATTATATCTAAATGTTATAGTAATATTTACGTATAAAATTCGTTTGCACGTTTTATCAATATTAATATGAATTTACTTTTCTTGTTATTAAAATATCTTCTGTTGATCATTTAATTTTTCTCTTACCTTATAATTAATTTTTATACTTTATGTAAGATCTTATTTTGCGGCTTGAATTTATTTAGTTTTTAAACTCAATAAATCTTTAATATCTTAAGTAATTTTTAGTTTTATTTTATATTTTAACTTACTCCAAAGTATAAATAGTCATAGATTATCTCAATTTACGTCTTTATATATATTTTCTATTATAGTTTTTAATTAATTTTTCACCTCCATATTTCTAGCTAACATAGAAGAAAATCTATGAGTGGATCAATATATAGATATAAATATAAATATAGATGTAGATATTGATACAAATATACATATAAATTTAAATATAGATATAAATTAGATTTGTCTAGATCTATTTAGATTATGTATAAGATTCATTAAACTACCTCCATTAATTATATTTCTATATATAATTTCTAATTATGTTGTCCTAAAATTGCCAAGTGACTTTATTTTAGCTTGCCACTTGATTTAACCACAATGCATACTACTCTTCTTTTAATATAATATAGAGTCGCAAGAATCCAACTTTAACCATGTTAACTTTAAAGAATAGAATATTCTGATTGTATGTTTATACAAAATTAAGTCATATTGCCTCTGCAGTAATCTTGCATTAAAGGAAACTAACTTCATACCAGATTTTATTAGAAACCAAATTACCTTAAAAATTATCAAATCCAGTTAGGAATCTCGCTCTCATATTTTCCTTTACGTCAAGCTTTTCCTTTTCGATGTAGAAAAACAACTTTTCCGTGAAAAAAAAAAACAGAAACCATAAATAAAATATTGAAGATGAACCACTGATGGATATTAAATATAGTTAACATAAGAGTACTAATGCCTTTGCTAGAAGTCTTCTCATACTCAATTTGAATTGAACATGATTACGAATTCATGACGGAAAGTCGAGTAGACAATTTCAGTAGTATTCAAAATTCAAAATATTAGCCAAAGCTAATTATTACAATTTTATCTAATATGAAGTATCTCTTTTAAGGAATAATTTAGCTTTTTAGGGGCACAAAAGTCAGTTAATATTTTAGGGATATTTTTGTCATTCAACATTTAGTATTTTACATTTGTGCTTTTATAATAATATAGATAGATAGATCAATAGATATAGATATAGATAGATATATAGATTATTTTATACTCCGTTTGAATATAGGAATTAATCAAGTGTATATATAACTCAAAAAAAAAGAACACATTTATCTAATAACTGTCACTTTTCAAATATTATTTATACTATTTATCTGTTGAAACCTTTTCTTCTAATAGAAACTAAAAATTACCCAAACAAAATAAATTGAAAAAACTAAAAGCAAATTGAAAGAAGATGAGAGTTGACGAAAATCTTTTGCAAAGAAAAGTTCTCTTTCTTTTTCTATTTTCACATGTTTCAATACCTTGCTTTATCTTCTTTTGTTTCTTTTTATTTTTTCTTTTATCATGAAATTAATGAAAGAAATGATATAAGTGTTAAGTACTGGTCTACACGATAATATTTGAAATGTTGCATAAACAATGACGCAGAGAATGTTATAGCCATATAGGAGATCTAGTTATATTAAAATGGCCCAGAAAGTTGGTCATTAACTCTAACGTTGAGCTACGTTAATGATAATAATTCTTGTTGTCTTGTTCAAAATTATGAAATTGATTATGGGAAATATATCTAACACCAGATACAAAACTAGAAAATGCAAAATAATTAGCCAGCAACTAGAGTTAATTTGCAACTTGCAAATATTATAAAAAGTCAATAAAAAATCATCCACCTACTTGTACCTGTTTGACTCAAAAGATGTTAGACTCTTTTTGGACAAATCAATTAAAGATAAAGAGGTATATCGTAGCTGAAGATAATAAACTCTAGGATGATAAGAATAGGGAGAAGAGAGTTGTTAATTTTCTTTTTATTCAAAGCTAGTAAGTTTTACAAAGTGTGCCTTTTTCCCTTTACAAGGCTCTCATTCTTCTTATATATTCGGAAATTACCTCACCCCCTATAGAAATGACATGCAAGAGATCCTTGAGGAATATTCTGGATATCCCCTAGATGGACTTAATCTACCGCCGAGGTTGTATCCTTCTTGGCGTCAACTCGCAGGTACTCGACCATTTGTCGTGTTCATTGCAAGTCGTGGTTGGACAAATTCAGACCCATACAGTTAGTCCCTCCGCTCATCGGGGTCGTGGCCGGGTGCGTCCTCGATGGGCGGACTCTACCTTCATTGGGAGAATTTTGACACGTAGGAATGTTGCGACGCGACCAACAAGAGATAGCTATCACACCCAGCGGAGCATTGTAGAGTACACGCTGCCCGGGGGTGATGTCAGCTTTACGTGCGTCGTCATTACGCGGATTTTCGAGACAAGGCCTGGCGGTTTGACGCTTTGATTATAGCGCCGATTTGAGGCCTGCCGCCTCGATTCTGGTGACATCCAACTCTATAAATAGGTGAAACGTTTAATTTTTTAAAAAACTTTAGCCACTCCCTCTTGACAGCCTCTCAGTCTTCTTCATTTGCTCTTACACCTTCTTGTTCCCGTTTACATTCTCCGACGGAAGTTTCTTCTTTTTCCCCCCTTTTGTGTTGCTACTCCTTTAAACGAGGCTATGTCAAGGTCTCGTCGTGCTAATGAAGAGGTTCCTGAAGTCATCCCGTCAACCGCAGTGCCTCTTTCCAGCAGCGGAGAGGTGGAGGTAGAAGAGGGTGATAGCCCTCTTACGGTGGAGGCTCTACTACCGAGGCATCCCCTATCCCGGAATGATTTCCTCAAAGATCCACCTTCTACTTCGAACCCCGTACTTTCTGAGACGAAGCAGGTTCACCTTGATGCCCATGAAGTATGGTATTCCTGCCCATATATAGATGATTCTGGCGAGGGAAGATTATGTTGACGTCCATAGGCCTGGGTACTGTGCTTTCTACGAATATCCTTTCGTGATCGGCTACACCCTTCCTCTCTTCCCTCTAGCGGAAGAATTCTACAGGTTTTACCAGGTTTGCCCAGCTTAGCTTTCGCCGTACACGCTTAAGGTGCTTCTGCTATTGACTAAGTATGCAGAACTGGCGGAATGCAGCATCTCCGTCCATCATCTTTTGCACTTATTCACGCCCGGCTTCCTCAGGGGTACCATGGTGCATTTGAGACTTCGTGGTACAAAAGGGCTATTGGTCGAGACGGATGACCGGGTGAGCCATAAGTTTTGGCACAAGTACTTTTTTATCAAGACCAAACACGTTGTTTCTAACCCCGCCGGATTTCCGGAGCAATGGAACGGAACTCGTAAGTATCGTCGTTCATTGTGTCCCCCTGTTTTTCTGTAATTATTGTAACTTTTGCTCACTCGTCGTTTCGCAGCTATGGGCCGTCCGCCTCGCCCCATTACGGGTCTCAAGAACTGGGTAGCTCGCCTGTTGCCCCATGCGGAGGAAACTCGTACTTGGTCTGCCTTCGTGCAACGTTATGGCCCTAGGGTTTCCTCAGGTAAATATTTGCTCTACTACCTCATTGGCCATGCGACCCTGCTTATCTGTATGACCCTTTGTGACGACAGGTCGAGGAGCTTCTAGAAGGAGGGCGCTAGTTCCTGCTTTTAGATAAGCCACTGCTACTGTGGATAAACGATTTATTTTGTGCGGGTCTATTCGGGGGGCCCGTCCTCAACTTACTCAACTGGGAGATCCGTCTCGAACGGTGGTTGCGAGGGAAGGAGCCTCGTCGGTACCGGTCTCACATCCCGTTGATGAATCTTCTAACGATGATGAGCCGTTAGAGAGGAAAATGAGAAGGTTGGAGCTGGGAAAGGGCGTGGCTACAGAAGCCGACGGCAGCGGAGTGTCCCGGACAGCCCCGATACCTGTGTTTATGGCCGATGCCATTTTATCTGGGAGGTCTCCCCGAGTGGAGGGAATTGGCCTGGGAGCTGGTTCAATGCGCTCCGTTGAAGGTGGCGCATCATCTAATGTTGGAGGCCCTCATATCGAGGGTGACGGCTCGGGTTCGGATATCGACCCGGAGGATGTTAGTGAATTTTTGGGTCGCCACACCCATGTGAAGGTTAGGATGCACGGGTCTGACCGTCATGTGGTAGTCCCGGGGAGCTACAACTTATTGCTAAACAGCGAGCAGGTTGCGTTAGCCCTTGCTCCTTTATGTGCCGCTCCTGAAAGAGAGATGCTTGGAGCGATGAGCGACGCAGAGTTATCTCAGAAGGTCGCTGGTATGGCCCTGCAGGTAGGTTCCCTTTTCTTTTCTTTTTGGCGTGAGGTTGGTGTGAAAGTCGGCGTTGTGTATTTTGTTCTCTAACTCTGCCCCTCTTTTGTCAGACCCTCGTCCTGGATGTGGAGAGGGAGCGTCGTGAACGGAAAAGGACGGGCCTCTATAGGAAGATGTGATTGAAGTATCAGTAGTACCGTGCTAAACATCGGGCGATGTCTGACATCTATCATCGGGATCCCGAGTTCCAGGTGTTTCGCGAGGGGCTTAAGCAGCGAGAGGGCCAATTGGACCGTAGGATAGAAGAGCTGAGGGAGAGGGACGTGGAGCTTGTGAGGGCTATCGCCCGTAATAGCGAACTAGAGGCCTTCCCTAAGGCGAAGGAGAACGAGCTCGAGTTGAGCAGGGGGGTAACAACTGAGAATGCTGATTTACAGGTGAAGGTGGCCGACTTGACCGCCGAGTTGAATGCTAAGGCAGCGGAGGTCGATGGGCTCAAGGGCGAGCAAAACGCCAGCGCTGATAAGCTGGCAGCCACTATTTTTGAGTCGGTATCTTTGGAGGATGCTCTCCGCATTTCCAGGTCGGAACTTACTGGGGAGAGGGAAACCTTCGGTCGTCAAGTCACGGGGCTCGAAGGGTGTATTAGGGAGCTAGAGGCGGAGCTGGCCGCATTGCAGGGACAAATGGCTTCGGTGAGGGCGGAGGAGTCAAATCGACGTTCTCAGCCTTCTACGTCTCGTGCCTCAGCTGACCAGGGTTCGCCTCGTCGCTTGTATGAGTTGTGGGTCCATATGGAGGCTCAGCTCAATGTGTATAAGGCTTTTCATGCCGAGGGCAGGGCTACGGAGGTAGAGGTTCAGGCGGTGCACGCCGAAGCATGTGCAGCTCGTGAGTCATATGGATACGACCCCTTCACTCTTGACGGGGAAGGTATTAATTCTGTTGATGCGAATCACCTTGCTTCAGACTCGTGGTATGAAGATGCTTACCCCGTTGGGGATGATGTGTAGTCTTGGTTTGTATTTCACTTTTGCTTAGGAATTTTTGGCAGGGGCCGTACTAAGGCCTGTTCGTAGGGGCAAATGTAAATGATATTTTGCTGCAATGTAAACTTCACTTTCGTCGGTTTGTTTGTTTGTCTTTTTTTCTGTTTATTGCATATGACATTGACGCTCGTGGCTATTGGAATGTTGCTTCGACTGTCATCGTAGAACCCCGTCATGGTTTGAATAAGGTCAAAATTATATTTTCGTCGATGGCCTTGGCCATTAGGATGTTGCTTCGATCTGTCGTCGAAGTAGGATCCCGTCGTGGTTCGAACGAGGCCGAACTCATGCTTTTGTCGATGGCCTTGGCCATTAGGATGTTTCTTCGAACTGTCGTCGAAGATCCCGTCGTGGTTCGAACGAGGTCGAACTCGTGCTTTTTGTCGATGGCCTTGGCCATTGGGATGTTGCTTCGAACTGTCATCGAAATAGGATCCGTCGTGGTTCGAACGAGGTCAAACTCATGATTTTGTCGATGGACTTGGCCATTGGGATGTTTCTTCGAACTGTCATCGAAATAGGATCCTGTCGTGGTTCGAACGAGGTCGAACTCGTGCTTTTGTCGATGGCCTTGGCCATTGGGATGTTGCTTCGAACTGTCGTCGAAGTAGGATCCCTTCGTGGTTCGAATGAGGTCGAACTCGTGCTTTTATCGATGGCCTTGGCCATTGGGATGTTGCTTCGAACTGTCGTCGAAGTAGGATCCCGTCGTGGTTCGAACGAGGTCGAACTCGTACTTTTGTCGATGGCCTTGGCCATTGGGATGTTTCTTCGAACTGTCGTCGAAGTGGGATCTCGTCGTGGTTCGAACGAGGTCGAATTTGTGCTTTTGTCGATGGCCTTGGCTATTGGGATGTTTCTTTGAACTGTCGTCGAAGTAGGATCCCGTCGTGGTTCGAATGAGGTCGAACTTGTGCTTTTGTTGATGGCCTTAGCCATTGGGATGTTGCTTCGAACTGTCGTCAAAGTAGGATCACGTTGTGCTTCGAACAAGGTCGAACTTGTGCTTTTGTAGATGGCCTTGGCCATTGGGATGTTGCTTCGAACTGTTGTCGAAGTAGGATCCCGTCGTGGTTCGAACGAGGTCGAACTCGTGCTTTTGTCGATGGCCTTGGCCATTGGGATGTTGCTTCGAATTGTCGTCTAAGTAGGATCCCGTCGTGGTTCGAACGAGGTCGAACCTGTGCTTTTGTCGATGGCCTTGGCCATTGGGATGTTGCTTCGAACTGTTATCGAAGTAGGATCTCGTCGTGGTTCGAACGAGGTGAACTCACATTTTTGGAGACGGTTGTATTCTCGTCGGAAGATATCACATGTTGACGATGTTGAACTTAGATTTGTGTCGATGGTTGCATTTCCGTAGGAAGACATCACATGTTGACTAGTGGAGATCTGATTCCATACATACAATAGAGATTTGATTCCGTACATACAATGGAGATACGGTTCTGTACATATAATGGCGATTTGATTCCTTACATACAATGGAGATACGATTCCACTCATACAATGGAGATTTGATTCCGTACATATAAGGGCGATTTTGATTATCTATATGTAGTCCCTTCATTGCTTCAATCCAGAGATCACATTGACGGGTCAAAGTAATGAACAACACGTCGATCCATAAAGCGTCCCCCTTGTCACCTCGTTAAAACCTCCCCGAGAAAACCCGATTGGGACAAAATCCGGGTGAGGAAAAAAAGAGTACGACTTAGGTGACACCTTTAAGAAGTGGAAATACTTGAGGTGGGCGGTGTTCCAGTAGTTTTAGAGCAGTTTTCCCTCCATTGTTTCTAGCTGGAATGCCCCTTTGTTTACTACTGCTACAATTTTATACGGTCCGTCCCAGTTTATTCCTAATTTTCCTTTATTTGGATCATTTGAGGCCTGTGTTTTGGCCTTGAGGACGTAGTCGCCAACTTTGAGTGATCGCACCTTGGCTCTCTTGTTGTAGTATCTTTTCACTTGTTGTTTCTGGGCTACCATTCTTACGTGGACCATGTCTCTTCGTTCTTCGACTTCATCTAGGTCTTGTAGCCTACTTTCGTCGTTATTCGCCCCGCTCTCGTTGGAGTATCTCAAGCTGGGCTCCCCGACCTCAACGGGTATAACTATGTCAGTCCCGTAGACCAGTGAGTATGGCGTTTCTCCCGTGCTAGATTTTGGTGTAGTGCGGTATGCCCAAAATACTTCAGGTAGTAGTTCAGGACATAGCCCTTTAGCTTCCTCGAGCTTCTTTTTCAATATGTTCAGTATCACTTTGTTGGAGGACTCGACTTGGCCATTGGCGGCAGGATGATACGGCGTGGAGAGTATCCGTTTGATGTGCCATTTTTCGAAGAACTCAGTCGTTCTTTTTCCGAAGAACTGAGGTCCGTTGTCGCAGCTGATTTCCTTGGGGATGCCAAAACGGCATATAATATTTTTCCATATAAAGGCGATGACCTCCTGCTCACGTATCTGAGTATATTCACCTGCTTCCACCCATTTAGAGAAGTAGTCAGTTAAAACCAAAAGAAAACGTACCTTACCTCGCCCTACTGGGAGTGGGCCAACTATGTCCATTCCCCATTTTATGAATGGCCATGGCGAAGTGACGGAATGGAGGAGCTCCCCTGCTTGATGCACCATAGGGGTGTATTTTTGACACTGCTCGCACCTTCGGACATAGTCCGCGACTTCTTTTTTCATGGTAAGCCAGTAGTAACCGGCGTGAATGAGGCATCGAATGAGGGCGCAATTTCCCGTGTGGGTGCTGCAGTGCCCTTCGTGTACTTCTTCCAGTACTCACCTTGTTTGATGTGGTCCAAGACATTTGGCTAGGAGGCCACCGAACGTTCTCTTATAGAGATCATGGTTTACTAGGCTGTATCGGGTTGCTTGTAACCGGAGTTTCTTGGCTTCTTTTTTGTCTTGCGGCAGCGATCCATCCTGTAAATAGGCTGTAAAGCGGTTACGCCAGTCCCAAGTTAGGTTTATAGAATGTACCTCGACGTAGTCTATTGCGGAGTGAAGAAGGGTGACCACATTTTCTTTGCCAATATTCCTGGTGGCCGCAGCTAGTTTGGAGAGGCCATCTACTTCAATATTCTGCGCCTTAGGTATTTGGTCAAGGTGGCATTCGTCGAACTCTGGTAGCAGTCTATGGATTTCCGACTGGTACCTTTGCAGTCTCTGCTCTTTGATTTGGAAAGTCCCGATAACTTGATTCACAACGAGTGCAGAGTCGCAGTGGAGGATGATTCGTCAGGTGCCGTATTTGAGGGCTAACTTCAAACCTGCAATCACAGCCTCATACTCAGCCTCGTTTTTAGTTATCTCGAGGCATCGTATGGATTGGTGAATTACATCGCCTATAGGGACCTCGAGGACGAGTCCTAGTCTCGATCCCGAGGTATTCGAGGCGCCGTCAGTGTAGAGGACCCAGAGGTTGATATGTGTGGAAGCGCGAAGTGCTTCTTGTTCTGCCTCGGGCAATATTTCCACGCTGAAATCAGCGACAAAGTCGGCGAGCACCTGCGACTTAATGGTAGTTCGCGGTTGGTATGTTATGTCATGCTCGCTTAACTCTATGGCCCATTTGGCAAGTCTACCCGAGAGTTCGGGTTTGTGCAGGATACCTCTTACGGGACAAGTTGTTACCACTTTTATGGGGTTGAAAATATGGTCTAAGCTTGCGTGAAGCTATGACTAGTGCCAGAGCTAGCTTCTCAAGGTGAGGGTACCTTGTCTCAGCATCTATTAAAGTTTTGCTGATATAGTAAATTGGAGACTGCGTACCTTTATTTTCGCGGACCAAGACTGCACTTACTGCGACTTCCGAAACCACCAAATACACAAGCAGACACTCACCCGAATCCGCTTTGATGAGTACTGACGGCGAAGACATATACGCTTTTAGCTTTCTCAGGGCGTCGACACATTCCTCGTTCCATTGCAACCCGCGGTCTTTTCTCAGTACATTGAAGAATTTGTGGAATCTGTCCGAGGATCGTGAAATGAACCTCGACAAAGCGGTTATTCGCCCTGTTAGCTTCTGTACCTATTTTTTGCTAGTCAGTACTTCTGGTATTATGTCGATGGCTTTGATTTGATCCAGGTTGACTTCGATTCCCCTTTGTGATACGAGGAAGTCGAGGAATTTTCCCGAGGTTACGCCAAAGGCGCACTTCTCAGGATTAAGTTTCATCCCGTACTGCCTTAATATTCTGAAGGCCTCTTTCAGAGGGCTCATGTGATCCTCTTTCTTTGTCGACTTTACCAGCATGTCATCGATATACACCTACATGGTCTTGCCGAGCTGTTCTTTGAACATTTTGGTGACTAGCCTCTGGTACGCAGCCCAAGGAATTTTTTGAGTCCGAACGGCATCACTTTATAGCAGTACGTTCCTTGGTAAGTGATAAAAGTCATCTTTTCTTGATCTTCTTCAGCCATTAGAATTTGATTGTAACCAGAGTAGGCGTCCAAGAAGCTCAGCAACTCGTACCTCGCAGTCGCATCGATCAGTTGATCGATGTGGGGTAACGAGAAGGAATCCTTCGGGCATGCTTTGTTTAGATCGGTGAAGTCTATGCACATTCGCCATTCTCGTTCTTCTTTTTTACCATGACCACGTTGGCGACCCATTAGGGGTATTTTGATTCTCTAATGGAACCGTTGACGAGCAATTTATCTACCTCTTCGCTGACTGCCTCATTGATTGCAGCATTGAACTTCCTCCTTATTTGTCATACCGGCGAATAGAGTGGGTCGACATTCAGTCTGTGAGTGGCGATGTCCTTTGGTATTCCTAGCATATATGAATGGTAGAAGGCAAACAAATCGGCGTTGTTAGTTAAAAATTCACGATATTTACCTGGCTCCGAGAGGTTGTACCCTATGTAAGCCTTTTTTGTGTTGTCGACGTCGTCTAATTGGACGGGGTCAAGATCCTCTATAGTTGCCTTGCAGGCTTCTACTATGTCTAGATCATTGATGGCCTCCTTTTGTGGGTCGGGTTCAGTTCCCGACATGGCTGATTGCTATGTCTCTGCACTTGTACCTTTCAGTTGTTTGGTATGCATGCAATCTTGGGCGATTCGATAGCATTCTTGGGCGGTGCGTGGCTCGCCTCAGATGCTGAATATCACCCACGGGGTGGGAAATTTGATCACTTGATAGAAGCTTGAAGGGACGGCTCGCATGACGTGTATCCATGGTCGCCTTATGATGGCGTTATAAGTTGTTTCCTGATTCATGACGTGGAATGTTGTTTCCAGGGTGACTCCTCCTGCTAGGAAAGGCAGCACTATTTCTCCGAACGTCCGCTCTACTGCATTATTAAAACCCGTTAGTGTTATGCAACGTGGTATTATTTTATCCTCAAGCCTCATTTGCATGAGAACTCGTGGGTGAACAATACACGCACCGCTTCCGTCATCCACCATGATTCTTTTTACATCTGTATCGGCGATGCGTAAAGTTATAACCAAAGCATCATAGTGAGGGAAAGACAAACCGTCGGCATCTGACTTATCAAAGATGATACTGACTTCGAGGTCATTATACCGTTTGTGGGCGACCGTTCGTTTGAGTTTATACGCGGTGGTGAACTTCACATGGTTGATTACCGTGTAGTCTCTACCGCCAATGATCATCTGTATGGTGCGCGCTGGCGATGGTGGCTTTGGAGGTCCTTGGGACGAATCGCGCCCCCTGGAGAAGTTGGCCCTTCCTTTATCGCTGAGCAGTTCTTTCAGGTATCCCTGATTCAACATCCTAACTACTTCCTGCCGTAGACCTATGCAATCTTCAGTCTTGTGTCCCCTTTCTTGGTGGAATTTGCAGAGGACACTCGACCTCCTGGTGCTTGGGTCCGATTTCATTTTTTGCAGCCACTGCACCTTCGTGCCCAGCTTCTCTAACGTGTACACTACCTCTAAAAGGGATACACAAAAGTTATGAGCAAATAGCAGTGGAGGCATACCTCTTTCGTTCCGAAGGGGTGCGGTGTGTCACAGCACGACATCCACGTGTCTTGGAAGGGGCGGGTTAGATGTTCAGACATAGGGCTGATGCCTTTCTCGATTGAAACGTAGGGGTTGATCTCTTTGTCCATCGTTACGTCGATCTCTCCTTGCCTCGGTCTGAACTGACGTTAATCGCTGAATCGGTCCATTCAGATCGTCCTCATATGCTCTTACCTCGGCGCAATAGGCGTTATGAATCTCTTCCAATGTGGTGGGGGGGTACTTCATGAGTCTGCTGAGCAATTTTTTGGTTGCCTTTGATCTGTTCCTGTTTAACCCATTTTGAAAGGCTGTCACTGCCATCCCTTCTGACACGTTTAGAAGGCTCATCCTTACTCTGTTGAATCGGGCCAAGAAGTCCCAAAGTCCCTCGCCCGTCGTTTGCCTGACGGCGAAGATATCATTAACCCTAGTTTCAGCCTTCTTCGCCCCTGCATGAGCGGTGGCGAATTTGTCCGCCATCTCTTCAAACGTTGATATTGATCGTGCCAGTAGCTGGGAGTACCATGTCAATGCTCCCCCTGTCAAAGTTTCTCCGAACTTTTTTAGCATCACAGATGGTACCTGTTCCTTTGACAGATCGTTGCCCTTCACCGCAGTAACATAATGGATTAAATGGTCCTCTGGGTCTGTGGTCCCGTCGTATATTTTCAAGTATGGCGGCATTTTGAAGGTTTTTGGAATAGGATGAGGGCAGCCCCATCGTTGTATGGATGTTCGACGAATCGGCCCGCATCGCGTTTTGGTAATAGCTTAGGGGTACCTTGTATTTTGTCAACCCTTTCTTGATGCTCTCCTTCATTTGATCACAGAGCGTCTTGTTCTCGCTTTCCATCTCTTCCATTTTGTTTAAGATGGCCATGAGTGCATCGTCACCCGCATCAGTGACAGTGCGGGTGTTGCCCGTTCATGTAGTGCTCGGCTCATTGGTGGTAGCTGTGATTCCTATAGGCGGTAGGTCTTCGACATTTCCTTGAGGTGGTTTTTCGAGCATGTTGCTCAGAGAACTTGTCAACCATTCTTCTAGCAGCTTTTTGACTACTGGTGGTGTTTCTACCACCGTGGACGTTGAGGCTCCCCTTTCATACAAGATCGTTAGATCCCCGTGTGGAGGAGGTGAGATCTCCTCCTCCGGTGTAACTCTTGGTGTTGTGTTCTCAGTGTCTTCCCTACCGGCTTCGTTGAGGGCGTTAAGGAGATTGTTTGAGACATCTGCTATCATCTTCAGCCTCGCTTCTTTTTCTGCCATTGTTGGTTTCTACGAGGTTTGAAGAGCAGTAACCGTCACTTTCAAGAACCTAGATGAGAACTATGATTTCAGCTATGGAAATCCCCACAGACAGCGCCAAATTGCTTGACTCAAAGATGTTACTCTTTTCGGACAAATCAATCAAAGATGAAGGGGTAAATCGTAGCTGAAGATAATAAACTATAGGATGATAAGAATAGAGAGAAGAGAGTTGTTAATTTTCTTTTCATTCAAAGCTAGTAAGTTTTACAAAGTGTGCCTTTTCCCTTTACAAGGCTCTCATTCTTCTTATATATTCGGAAATTCCCCCCCCCCCCCCCATAGAAATGACATGCAAGAGATCCTTGAGGAATATTCTCGACATCCCCTAGATGGACTTAATCCACCGCCAAGGTTGTATCCTTCTTGGCGTCGACTCACAGGTACTCAATCATTTGTCGTGTTCATTGCAGTTCGTGGTTGGTCAAATTCAGACCCATACAGTACCCTCTTCTTGAAATATCAACTTGTGTTGTGTTTCCTTTTCGAACTCTAAATATAGATGAATCGCATTCAAAATATTTTAAAATGATTATTTCAAAGCAGTAAGATATCTATAGATTTTTCTCGCATGTAACTCAATGATCGATATGACTCGAAAAAGAATGTTGAATTGGATGAAAACCTCTATCTGTGTATGTCATGTATGCATATTTTTGTTGAGTCTAATATTTATGTTTTTGACGTTTATTAGCATATAAATTAGTCAATAAAAGTAGGAAAATACGAGAATCTTAACACAGATGAAAGCCAAGAATTAGGAAACATATTTTGTCTGGCGCAAAAATAGTGAGAATATTGAGTCAGAAAGGATGTTTATGTACAAACAGCCATGCGATGGCAATCAAATGAAAGTTTCTGCTCCATTACTGTAAAATATATGTACATCAGAAATTGAGGTAAAAGTTAATAAGAGGAAGATACGTTTACTTTATTAAAGTCGTCGAATAGAATCTAATTTAAAGTAGATTTTGCAAAGAAACATTTCTTTTTAAAAATGGAAAAAGGGATATTCTCTTCTCATTCCTTTTTACCTATTTTTCTTTGTTTATTTCTCCTTACTTTTCAGGTCATCGAGGAGAATGTTCTCTAGACATATAAGAGTTTGGTTAGGGAGAAAAGGCAAGCTTTAGGGTTTGGTTGGTGAGATTGTTTGGGGGGGGGGGGGAGGGGTAAAAGGAGAGAAGGTTAAAGGGGTGTTTGGAAATTGAAATTGATTTGAATCAAGCAAAGCCAATTGGTTTCAGGAGATATCTCACAGGAAAAAGGTGGTCCCAAATTCTTGTTTCCTTTCATTTCTTCCAAGAAGGCCTCTTGCTTTATTTGGTCAAAATGTTGACCTGCATTGATTGTATATAATGTTATTCCCTAGTAACCAACTAGAGCAAGAGATGATATAGCATATAGGCACTGTGGAACTACAGCCCAAGTAGAAGGAAGAGAAGAAGTGTATGTATAGTATATTATGGTCCATCAACCCAACATTTTCCTTTCTAGTGTCGTCAGACTCCCCTAGTCCCTAAAGCTATACAACATCATGATTGTGTATCATGATATCTATTCTTCTTCTTGTGTACCCTAAGATAACATTAACTTCCTATTTTATCCATACATCCCTTGAAATTGATGAAACCCCACACATATTAACACTCACCCCCGTCGTCCTATTTTTTAAACCCTCCTTACTCCTAACTTCTCATTTTGCTTACTCAATAACTCGAATCCATAACCTTGAAAGTAGAAAGTATTTACCGCTTGAATTACTCTTTTCTTGTTTACCCCTCGTCTTGGCCTAACCTTATAATCTTATTGGCCGATTAAGAACAAACGAAGTATATATCCATGAAAAAAATCGAATGACATCTCTTCTTCCAACTGGGAAAATGAGCAGAAGAAAATAATCTTATAAATATATCTTGTGTTTTATTTATGTATTATAATAGACAAATTCAATATACACCCCCGACTCAATTCCATATATATTAACATCATTTGATTGGCCTTCTCCAACGAAGATAATTATTCTGCATACAAATGCAATATATATTGAATTGGGTAATTTTCATTTTTGCTTATGAGATGATCAACTAGAGCTGTAGAATTGAGAATTAAATATATATATCTGCCGGTACTGAAAGAGACAGTGGAGAAAATTTCAAATAGAAAATTGACATAATCTTAAGAAAAGTTAATATATAGTTGAGAGCTCCACAGTTAGTAATATAAGCAAGTTAGTACATTAGAGAAGAGCCTGAAGCGTGCGTATGTAAATGATGTAAAAACGCATCCGCTATTCTTCGTTTCTCTTTTACACACATGCAGATAGTTGTAGATAAACATACAAATTAAAACCGGAAGATATTATAAAAACATTTTAATTTGTTACTTAGTTAGAGCTAACTAAATCTCAAATAATTGTCATAGAATGTCGCATAAATTATTGCCATCTCAATGGACAAATATGGAAGAGAAAAAAAAAAAGAAACTCGTCTAATGAAACAGTACGAGCAAAGGGGTTTCTTTGTCTTCCTTTTTGTTTTGAATGTGTGAGAGAGTAGGGAAAACTAAAGGGGTTGTAACTTAAGGCACTGAAGAAAGTGATAGAAAAGACAGGAATACAGAGAGATAATTGGGCAAGACATAGGTTGTAACTTTCATGATTGTCATTATGTGTATGTTTTCGATGCTTTATGGGAATATGTACAAATTAATTGTTGAGAACATACACAAACATATATACAACACAAAATAAAACACATACAACAGATCCAGAAAGTGCTCAGCCATGAGCTTCCCTTCTTGTAGCACGTGAACGTATCAGGCCCCCAAATGGCCCTTACAACAACTCACAACAAATTAAACTCCTCAAGATAACTAATGAATGAAAACCCCAATTTAGCTAAGAATAAATATGTTATCACAAATATATATGTATAAACTTAAATCTTTCTTGATGACATTATTACTTCCAAATGTATGTTACTTACCATTTTAAATGTTCAGATGCAAATTAACTATATATCTTAATGGGTAGTTATCGTTTCAACTAGGCAACAAGAAGATTGACAAAAGAAACTATACAACACGGAGAAAATCAAAAGAAAATACGGAAAAGGAAAGCATAAAGCAACTTAAGAAACCCTAGGAAATCGACACATAAAATGTACAAGTACAAGCTTAAATAGTACCTGTTGGAATTGAAGTGTGTAGATAAAGTTAAGTACCCTTTCCAATGCTTCACCTTCAATATCTTACCCACAAAAAGCCAGCTCTTTCTCAACAAAAAGAGAAAGAAGAAACAAAACAGATGTTAGAATTAGGTAGTTAGATTACCATATATATATATATATATCGGGGATATGCTTGGCTCCTCATACGCCATTCACGGGGACCCAACGGTATTCCGATGAGCTCTGCAAATGGCATACAGGGAGCCAGGCATATGCAGATCACATGTATGTAACCTACATATAACATAGAACTTACGTTTAAACTTCTTATATAACTGGTAGTAACTTGTAAAACAGCCCGAATAATTATCTAAGTAAAAGAAAGAAAGCATGGCTGAACTGAAAAATTATCTGCCCGTGATCATTGTCAACAAGAATCAACAAGATATCCAAAGAATTTTAGCTAAGAAGTAAGAAAAAGGAAATAGAGATTGAGATACAAAGAAGATCGAGGCAAGCTAAGATGGTTTATATTTTAGGAGAGAAAAGAGAGATTTGGGTTGATCAAACTGGGGTCCTAATCAGCTGGATCTTTTAGCCCCACCGGCAAAACATATTTACACGACCATAAGACCAAAAGCTATGGATGTTTCTTCTATATACTCTCTTTCTGTTTTCATAAATTAATTCATTCAAGTAGAAGGATAGACAACGATAGGAATGATGAAAACAAGCTGTTTATAAGCACAAAACAGCAAAATAATCAAACAGAAAAAGAAGGGCTGTGAAGAAATCAAGAAAGAAGTGTTCTTGTTGTTCTTAATTTGTAGGGTTGCCCTTTTTCTTTTCTTCGAAAGACAAAAAGCAAAGAAGTTTTTCTGGGGTTGGTTTTGCATCCAAGTCTACTTTACCATCTCCTTACAACACATATAAAGGCAGAATTGGAGGTGTTCTTTTGGAGGGGTAGGGGTGGGGTTGGGGGGTGGGAAGAATGGGGTTCATGTTGCTAACCACGCAATTTCCTAAGCTTCAAATCTTTACTCTTTACTCTCTCTCACTTGCTTTTTTCTGGGTCGTAAAAGCTACGGTTGCTTTTCTCCTCTGAAACTCCTTTGTCTTCAAGTGTTTGGACGACATGGATTCCTCTCCACTTCCCTTTCTTTCTCTTCCTTTCCTTAAATAAACTAAAAAGTGAAAAACCCTTTAGAGAAATATTGGAAACAAAGCCATTACCCACATAATAATAATAATAATAATAATAATAATAATAATAATAATAATAATAATAATAATAATAATAATAGTAATAGTTTTATCTTTTTTTTCTCTTTCTGCCCCTATTCCCACTTCTTCTTTATCTTTATGTCCCTTTGTGTATTCTATACTCCATATTACAACTAACCCTATCGTTTATAATATAGTTTTACCTTTTGGAATATCCTCACTTTCGGCCTAATATCCTTTATACAACTACTTAATCTGTATTTCCGTTTTGTTAGGGTATGACTTCCAAATAATATACTACTAACTATATTGTAAAACTATGATTTAGCATGACATATAGTTTTAATACTAGTAATTATTTACTGTTTTACTTACAACTATATATTATTGTTGCTCCCATTCAACTAGTCGTAATTGTTAATATGGTTGAGCGGCTTGAGCCTTGTTATGGTTCTTGTTGTTAGAGCGAAGTGACATTCCCTCAAATTAATGTGCATGGCAAGTGATGAAGAGGATTAATTGCAATCATACTCCGAGCGTCCTTATTTGAATTTCCTTTGAATGGTCAATATCTTATAAGAATCTTTTGCTGTCTACACAAGTTCACCAAATCAAACTCTAGTGTTGACATCAATAAAACAAGCTAGTAGGTATATGTACACATGTGATTCACTTTTTGTCTACACTGTGTTAGGCCTTTGTGTTATATATACAATAATACACATAAATAATACAGAGCTTAAAGTAAATGTTTTGCAAAAACCTAATGCTCTTCTCGGTAGGGATGGCAGTAGGATGGTGTGGAACGTGTTGAAGCTTAACCAGCAAAACTTTTTACCTGGTCCATCTCGCCTCGCCTCGCCTCGCCTTGCCCCACATACTAACTCTGTCAGTTTTCAGCTCGACACGCATCAACACGCTCCATCCCGACCATTATAACTTTTTGTTTCCTTTTCTTTTGCTATCTTGTTATTTAGTAGTGTGAGTTGTTATTGTTTTATATAAATCTTGAAAAGCTTAACATGAACTATCTTTTAAGATCGGGTTAGATTCGATATTTTATTTTCTTTACGAAAAAGAAGAAAACATATAAGAGAATTTCACATTAAGGTGGTGAAGGAAATTGATAAGTCAAAATTTTAGGCCTTTCAAACTAAACATATTACAGAATAATTCTAATATAACTCTGCTGCATAAAGGTAATTATTAACAAACCTGGTTAAAATAACACGGGCTAGCCAGTTTTCGGACTGGTCATTCAAAAATAGTCAGCGTTTGCAAAGTCACTGAAAAATAGCCACTATTTTGCTGCAACAGGGACCGGTCCAGCATAATATACTGGAGATCGGTGCACCTGTGTATGAACTTCCAGCATATTATGCTGGAACTCCAACACACGGAAACTTCCAGCATAATATACTGGAGATTGGAGTGCCTGTGTATGAACTTCCAGCATATTATACTGGACCAGTATATTATATGGGAACTCTAGTATATTATGCTGGAGTTCCAGTATATTATGCTGGAACTCCATTATAATATGCTAGAGTTCTAGTATACTTATGCTGGAACTCCATTCTAATATACTGGAGTTCTAGTATACTTATGATGGAACTCCAGTATATTATGCTGGAGTATTTTCGAATTTTGAACAGTATTTTCGTTCAGATTACCATTACATGAAAATTGGCTAAATTTCGATTACATTTGAAACTGTGGCTATTTTTGAATGACCACTTGTAAATCTGACTATTTTTTAATTTCTCCCACAAACCTGTTAGGAATGGTCTGTTGTGCCAAAACGACCCAATGACACTCTCAACAGTTAAAATAGCACGTGCTAGTCATTTTTCGGATTGTAATTGAAAAATAGTTAGAGTTTGCAAAGTTATTGAAAATAACCACTATTTTGCTGTAACACGGAAAGTTCAAGCATAATATACTAGAGATTGGAGCACCTGTGTATGAACTTCCAGCATATTATGTTGGAACTCCGGTACATTATGAAATTCAAGCATCTTATGTTGGAAGTTCTTGAAAGTACAAGGGGGGTAGGGGAGGAGTGAATTGTATATTTTTAAACTTAATCGCTTATTAGTTGACTAGTTTATCGAATAGTCGACTAGATGTAATAACCTAATAGTTATGATGACAGAAAGTAAGATACAGAAAGTAAATGCAGGAATTAAAGACACCAGAATTTTATACTGGTTCGGAATCAATGTGAATCCTAGTACAGTCCTCATGGGTTGCAAAGGAGTTCTCTTTAGTAAATGCGTTTCTCCGAGTACAGTTGAAATGACTTGACAACACTGTTCCTCTAACACTTGTTTTTTTTTATACAATGTCTCACTAGTGTTATACTCTCATTTTTCTCTGACTTGTTACACAGCAGATCTTAGTGAACTACAATGTTTGTTTGCAGTAGAATAAAGAGAGGGATTTTTGGTTCGATCAAAGTATGTCTGACTAAGGTTTAAGGCTAGGTATAAATACTTTGATGAAGGTCGAGGCTCGACAATCCAAAAGATTTGATCCTTGGAAAGAGATTGATTCTTTCCAAGAATAAGATAGCTAGCCATTGCTCTTCCTTGATTTCCTTCTTTTAACAGATGTATGTAATGAAGGCTTGCTCCTTGATTGTTGGTTCTTCCGAAATTAGCCGTGTATCAATCTTTACAGGATCTTTGATCTTCCGGGTATGCTGGCCTTGATTCATGCCTGAAGTTTAGACTTGCTTGATTCTCTCCATCGCAGCTGGCCGTTAATCTTTGTTGATTGATTTGTTGATTGAGTTCTTTCCTTAGGTATCTAGATTTGCTGATTGGATTGTAATCTTTGCTGATTGATTTCTTTCCTTAAGCATCAAGATTGACTCCAACGATCTTGTAGTATCTTCTTGATTCCTTGTAATTGATTTCCTGCATAGGTATATTATTTGTATCATTAAAACTGGATCTAACAATCTCCTCCTTTTTGATGATGACAAAATAATATATAAGTGTAAACACTAGTTGACTTCCTTGTGTTTTACTCCCCCTTAATGTATGCAGTTGACTAGTCCATGATATTCCCCCTCAGTTCATGCAATTGACTAGTCTATGGTTGAGTCGACTCCTGCCATCGAACTGTACCTGTACAGTATAACATATACTCTTTCTCCTCCTTTTTGGCATTAGCAAAGAGGGAACAAGCCAAGAACTGAACAGAATATATAGTATTTAAACAGGAGAGTTATAGGAATTATCCAATGGCTGAGAAAACAGCCCACAAAAATAGCACAACAAAAAATAAATTATTCAAAGGCTGAAAACACAGCCCATAACCAGCAGAGCAAAAAATTATCTTAAAACAACCACACTAACGGTGCAGAAAATAAGTAAGGGTGTTGCAAATAGCCTCCTTCAATTGTTCAAAGCTAGCATTGGCTGAGATGCTCACTCCATCCAACCTGTCATGAATCTCCATGAAGACTTTGATAGCAGTCTCCCTAACTCTGAGAACAACAACTCTAATTTTGGACACACTAGACCCTATTTCCTTGGAAATGGTATGAATGTCACCAACATAGACTGAGGGTTGGGAGAAGATTTTTGATTTCAGAGAGTTGAGAGTCAATGGCACGAAGCTTGTCACCAAGATCAAGACTACTAAGACTGGGATGAGGGACAGAGGTGAAGGTTTGGGCCCTATAGGGGCATGCTTTGCTTCACTATCGTGCTTCTTAACCTAGGAGCCCTTTACACTCACATATCCCATACTAGCAAAGGCTCTAGAATTGTAAGACTTAGAGACAGTGATGAAGGGATAGTTGGACAGGGAAATTTGATGAGCTTCAAGAATGTGAGTGATTGCCATGCTATAGGGTAGACTGGTAGGATCTTCAGCACTCTCGATCATGAAATTGATAACCTAGGAGGAAAGCTTGATTTTGAGTTTGGTCACAAGGTAATAGACGAATAAGGTGTCTCTTTGAGAGAAGGTTGAAAAGGAACCAGTACGGGGAAGCAAATTAGTTGCTACATTATGGGCCAGAACTCGAGTTTTGAAACTGACATCACTGAGACCTAACTGGTTTGGAAGGGATTCAGAGGGACACTGAGCAATACACTATTTGGCTTGCTCAAAGGAAATTTCAAAGTCATCAGTCCAGGTGTTTTTAAACTGCATAGGAAAACCAGAACAAAGACACTGAAAGAGCGAATCAAACAGGGCACAGTCAAAAATAATGCACTTACCTAACACTAAAGATTCCAACCTCTCAGGCTTACTAGAATGGAGATTTGCATAAAATATTTTTACCAGGGGTTCATATACCTTACGCGGAGGAATAGAGAAGAACTTAACCTAACCTTGATGAACGAAAAGGTATTTGAACTTGCAATTGAGGGCTTTCATGTCGTCAAGGTCGACGGGCCTTCCATGAGCGATGGGCTTATCTTTCAGAGCAATGAAGAAATCCCTATTTGGGGAATCGAAGAAGTTGAGGCCATATTCAAGAGAGGCAGAGAAATCAACCTTGTATTTCTTTGGGGTGGAGGAAACAGGGGGTTTTTCCATGGGTCGCTTACCTAAAGCATTTTCTCCTAAGAGTTGAGAGTGTTTAGAGAAATCTCCCTGAAAAGAGGCGAAACCCTCAGAGTGATCGGACCCTAAGTCTATTTGTTCTGGGGGCATAGATGGGGGTTTTGCTTTGGAACTGGTGCTTTTTCTGGTAGAGGCAGAGGGATTTCTGGGATGTTTGGCCATTTTAGGGAAGGGGTTTGATCGGAGCTTTGGAGAGGAGATAAAGATGAAAGTGATTGAAAAGGGTTCTCCGCCTTAAGAAGAGGGTTTCTGACGGTTGAGTACAGAAAAGGAAAAGTTATCAGTTGAAGGGACGCGATGATTGGCTTTCCAACTTTGAACGATGAACTGATGTGAAAGAAGAGAAAAGAGAGGGAAAAACAGAGGCGTAATTAATGGCGAGTAAAGGACAATCATTGCACCAAAAAAAATTAACAATACATATAGGTCCTAAGGGTTATTAGTAATGCAAGTAATACCAAGTAATTTTCTTAAATCACAAAATCTCTCCTCTAATAGAGGTTTAGTAAAAATATCAGCTAACTGATCAGTGGTTCCAACAAAAGATATTTCTATGTCTCCCTTAAGAACATGATCTCTAATGAAATGATGCTTGTTATCTATATGTTTTGCTCTAGAATGATGCACTGGACTTTTGGAAAGACAAATAGCACTAGAATTGTCACAAAAAAATTGTATAGGCTTAAACGAAAGTTTATAGTCACCCAGTTGATGAGACATCCATAGCAGTTGTGCGCACATTGTCCAATAGCAATGTATTCGGCTTCAGTAGTAGACAATGCAACTTATGCTTGTTTTTTACTATTCCAGGATATCAATGCCTTTCCTAGTAATTAACATGTACCACATGTGCTTTTTCTATCGCCCTTATCACCTGCAAGGTCAACTTCTGAAAAACCTTCTAATTTAAAAGAGTTAGAGCGAGGGTACCATAGTCCATGAGATACAGTCCCAATGAGATATCGAATGATTCTTTTTATGGTGGTCAAATGTGATTCCTTAGAAGCTGACTGAAACCTGGCACATTTACATATGTTGAACATAACATCTGGTCGACTTGCTGTTAGATACAACAGTGATCCAATCATTCTACGATATTTAGTTTCATCAATAGGAATACCCTACTCGTCTTTGTCTAGATTTGTGGAAGGGCTCATTAGTGTGCCAATGGATTTTGCGTTGCTCATACCAAATTTTTGAATTAGCTCTTTTGTGTATTTGGTCTGACATATAAAGGTTCCTTCTTCAGATTGTTGAATTTGTAGTCCAAGGAAGAACGTTAGCTCTCTCATCATACTCATTTCGAATTCACTTTATATAAGATTTGAAAATTCCTTGCACATGAGAGGGTTAGCACTATCAAATATAATATCATCAACATAAATTTGAATAATGAGGTTACCTTTCGATGATCTTTTAATGAATAAGGTAGTATCTATTTTACCTCTTGTGAAGCCATGATCAACAAGAAAGGAACTCAGTTTATCATACCAAGCACGTGGAGCTTGTTTTAACCCATACAACGCCTTAGTGAGCTTGTATACATGGTATGGGAATTTTGAATCTACAAACCCAGATGGTTGTTTCACATATATTTCTTCTTCAATAAATCCATTCAAAAAGGCACTTTTAACATCCATTAGAAACAACCTGAATCCTTTAAATGATGCGTATGCCAGAATAATTCGTATGGATTCCAAACGAGCTACTGGGGCAAAGGTTTCATCATAGTCGACTTCTTCCTATTGTGAGTATCCCTGAGCAACTAGTCTGGCTTTATTTCTTATGACCTTTCCATCCTCGTTCAATTTATTTCTAAAAACCCACTTTGTTCTGATTACAGACACATTTTCAGGTTTGGGTATCAGATTCCACACTTGATTCTTACTAAACTAATCTAAATCTTCCTGCATAGCTAGCACCCAGCTTGAATCTTAAAGTGCTTACTCTATCTTCTTTGGCTCAATCTGATAGATTAATGCAATATTTGCTTTCTTTTTGAGAGCTCCCCTAGTTTTCATTTCTTCATTTGGATCCCTTATAATGAATTTTTGAGGATATTCAAACTCGCTTCTCCATTCATTTGGACGTACTATATTTGTAGTTGACTCGATTGGTTGATCTGGTACATTGTTGCTGTCTTCACCAGTTGACTCTGTCGCAGTAGATATATCAGTCGACTCTTGAGATTTGCTTGTCTCCTGAGTTTCATGAGCTTGATCTTCATTACCTGTAGTAATTCCTTTCTCGACCAAGGGATTATTTTCATCGAATATAACATGTACAGATTCTTCCACATATAATGTGCGTTTATTATAGACTCTAAAAGATCTACTATTTAATGAGGAGCCTAGAAAAATACCTTCATCACTTCTTGGATCGAACTTTCCAAGATTATCATTACCGTTATTATGGATAAAACATTTACTTCTGAAGGGATAGAAGTAACTAATATTGGGACGTTTACCTTTCCATAATTCATATGGAGTCTTCTTCAGAATAGGCCTTATGAGGCAACGGTTGAGAATGTGACATGCTGTACTTACACCTTCTGCCCGGAAGTGGTTTGGCAGTGAATGGTCTAGTAACATGGTTCTTGCCATATCTTGGAGGGTTCTGTTCTTTCTTTATACAACCCCATTTTGTTGTGGTGAGCCTGGTGCAGAGAAATAATGTGTGTATCCCAGATCATTACAGAAATCTTCAAATGCTCTACTTTCAAATTCTCCTCCATGGTCACTCTGAATTGTTGAAATCAGATGTCCCTTTTCTCTTTCAACCTTTTTATAGAAAACTTCAAAATTTCTTAATGCTTCATCCTTATAAGATAAGAAAATTACCCAAGTGAAACGTGAATAATCATCAACAATAACAAAAGCATACCTCTTTCCTCCTATACTAGCAGTTCTAGTAGGCCCAAATAAATCCATAAGAAGTAATTGCAAAAGTTTTGAAGTAGATACTATATCTTTGTTTTTGAAAGAGTTTCTGGTCTGCTTACCCATTTGACATGCATCACAAATATGATTTCTAGAAAAATTCAGTTTGGGTAGACCAACAACTAACTCATGTTTGGAAAATTTTTCTATCAAATGCATGCTAGCATGTCCAAGTTTCCTATGCCACAACCATGGATCATCAGACATAGAAGATAAGCAAATATGACAATCTATCTTTTCAACACTATCAAGGATATAAATATTTCCATACCTTTTTACAGGAAGGACTATTTTACCTGATTCATCTTCAATAGCACATCCTGTTTCTTAAAATTTACCTCATATCCTGAGTCGCAGAGTTGACTTATGCTCAAGAGATTGTAGTTGAGGCCATCGACAAGATAAACTTCAGTGATGTCATAATTGTTATTGAAGGTAATTGTTCCAGTACCAATTATTTTGCCTTTTGAATCATCCCCAAACTTAACACTTACTCTATCAATTTTTGTAACTTCTTTGAATAGATTTTGTCACCTGTCATATGACTGGAACACGCACTGTCTAGATACCATTTTCCTTTGTGGCTTATTCTGTGATGTTCCTGCAAAACAAGATGATTACTTTCTCTTAGGTACCCAAGCTTGCCTGGGTCCTGGAGGTTAGTGTTACCAGGTTCAGGATTGTTTTTTGGTTTCCAAACCCATCCTGAAACGTTTGTTTTACGAAAACGACAAAAGGAATATTTATGCCCACCTTTGTTACAGTAATGACACATAACTTCTGACCTACTTTTAGGTCTTTCATTAGTGTTAGTACTAGTCGACTTAGTTCTGGCTGGTCCTTTTCTAGTTAACTTGTAAGTTGTCTGGTTTGGCCTAACAGAACTGTGACTGGTGGACTTGCACATGCCATTGAGTTGCATTTGCAATTCCTCAAACTCTTCTTAAAGTACTTCTTTTTCGATTTCACATACTTTATGTTTGAGTTTCCAGTCTTTAACTGCTTTAGTGAGTCTTTTAAGCTCATTCATCATTTTTTGAGACTTTTCAAAGTTAAATCAAGAATATCCTGCAATTCATTGCATCTTTCACAATTATAGATCTTAACTCACTAGTTTCACCTCGTGCCATGAAACAGTTTTCATTTTCTTCATCTGAAGTGTCCTCATCTGTCCAGCATCCTAAGGATTTGTTCATTTCGTTTTCTAGAATTGTCATAAAGCAGATATTTGCTATCTCTTCGTGGTCTAAATTGTCCTCATCGCTCCAGCTTCCGAAAGATTTGTTCTTATTGAAGCCTCTAGAGATCTTCCTCTTTAGTTCTGGGCACTCAAGTTGAATATTCCTAAATCTTCCACATTCATAGCATTTTCCATCATTCTTGTCATGTTCGTTGTATTGCCTGGATCGTCTTGGTGGAATTCTTCCTTTCTTTGTGTTCCTGTATCTTCTCATCAATCCATCCATGTTTTTTGATAGCATAGCAATCTCTTCTTGCAAAGCTTCAGGATCATCATCAATTTCGTTTTTAGCTATTTTAGTAGAGGTTTTGAATGTGACTATTTTCTTTTTTTCTTCTTGACTGGTCTTCTTGAGATGACTCTTTTCAAAAGCAATGAGTTCTCCTCGTAGTTCATCATAGGATAATTTGTTTAGATCTTGAGATTCAAGTGTGACTACTTTGGTCTGCCAAGTGGTTGGGAAACTCCTGAGAATTTTTCTAACTTGATCAGCACTAGTGTAAGGCTTGCCAAATGCCTTTAGATCGCTAATTATTTTGCTGAACCTGGCAAACATCTCTTCAATAGATTCTCATTCTTTCATTGAAAAGAGTTCGTAATCATGGACCGGCATGTTGATATTTTTTTCCTTTACTTTGCTGATTCCTTCATAAGTGACCTCACGTTTGTCACATATTTCTTTGGTTGTGTCACAACTTGAGATTTTCTCATATTCTTCACCACTTATAGCGTTATGAAGCAAATTTCTTGCTTTGTTGTAAACTCGTACCACTTCCATTTGCTCTTTTGTATATGAATCTATATCTTCAGGATCAGCAAGTGGTGGAGTGGTAGCTGGTAAGGTATAGTTTCCCTTTTTGATGATTATCCAAACTTTGACGTCATAAGCTTTGGCAAACATATCCATTCGCACTTTATAATGGGAGAAATGTTATCCATTGAAGTATGGTGGTCTAACCTATGAAGTTCCTTCCCGAAAGAGAGATCCTATGATAACTTGATTTGCCATGATCTTTTCTCACAAGCTGTTAAGCAAAACGTAGAATGTGAGCCTTGCTCTGATACCAATTGAAAGTACAAAAATGGGGGGAGGGGATGAATTGTATATTTTTAAATTTAATCGCTTATTAGTTGACTAGATCGAATAGTCGACTAGATGTAATAACCTAACAGTTATGATGACAGAAAGTAAATGCAGGAATTAAAGACACCAGAATTTTTTGCTGGTTCGGATTCAATGTGAATCCTAGTCCAGTCCCATTGGGTTGCAAGGGAGTTCTCTTTAGTAAATGCGTTTCTCCGAGTATAGTTGAAATGACTTGACAACACAGTTCCTCTAACACTCGTTTTTTTTATACAATGTCTCACCAGTGTTATACTCTCTTTTTTCTCTGACTTGTTACACATCAGATCTTAGTGTACTACAATATTTGTTTGTAGTAGAACAAAGAGAGGGATTTTTGCTGCGATCAAAATATGTCTGACTAAGGTTTAAGGCTGGGTATAAATACTTTGATGAAGGTCGAGGCTCGACAACCCAAGAGATTTGATCCTTGGAAAGAGATTGATTCTTTCCAAGAATAAGATAGCTAGTCGTTGCTCTTCCTTGATTTCCTTTTTTAACAGATGTATGTAATGAAGGCTTGCTCATTGATTGTTGGTTCTTCCGAAATTAGCCGCGTATCAATCTTTACAGGATCTTCGATCTTCCGGGTATGTTGGCCTTGATTCATGCCTTAAGTTTAGACTTGCTTGATACTCTCTATCGGATCCGTTAATCTTTGCTGATTGATTTGCTGATTGAGTTCTTTCCTTAGGTATCCAGATTTGCTGATTAATTTCTTTCCTTAAGCATCAAGATTGACTCCAGCGATCTTGTAGTATCTTCTTGATTCCTTGTAATTGATTTCCTACATAGGTATACTATTTGCATCATTAAAACTGGATCTAACAGTTCTCGTGTAAAAAAATTCGGACTCAAGCATATTATGCTTGAATATTTTTCGGATTTTGAACTGTGTTTTTGTTTAGATTTATCTTTACATGAAGAGTGGCTTTAATTTCGATTACTTTTAAAACCGTAGCTATTTTTCAATTACCACTTTTAAATATGGCTATTTTTAAATTTCAACCCTCTTAATATGGTATGCTATTGTCCGCTTTGGATCAAGCCCGTACGATTTTTTTGAAATTTTTTTACTCCATTAAGAGATCTCTACACCTTATATGTAGACTCCCAATCTGTTCGGCTACCAATATGAGACTTTGTTCCCACACCCAACACTGTCTATCTCCCAAATATTTACCTCCTCATATTAGTTATTTTGCCAAATGTGTTACTATTAATTAATCATATGAACAAATCTGTTTTGAGTTAAAAAGTTAAAAATTGATGATGCAGTAGAGTAAGATTAGATAAGGCTAATAATGTTATACAACTGAGCAAGCGTTTCAAGGCTGCAAAGCGACTCTCCTTAGGTTTATCCATAAATTGGCAAAGCTTATATTATCGACAACATATATAAGACACAACAAGTCTTGTAATTGTAATTTATTAAAAAGCACCTATCAAGCTTCGATATAGTTGAAGGGGTTGGGATCCCCTCCTGTGATGTTTGGTCCAGTATTGTTCAATAGGGTACTGATTTTCTGACACGTGTCCTACATACTAATTAATGGACAAGATCTCTTTAACTAGAAAGCTAGTTTAACCATGGTTCAATTTCTCTTCTCTTCCATTCTACGTCTATGTGGTCAAGACTACCCATATTTCCTTTCGCTTGATGCTAATGAATTATTGTTCTTTTATGGATCTGTTCAAGTTCATTTTAGCATAAGTAAAGATAGAGGTGGAGCCAGGATTTAAAATCTATGGATTCTGAATTTGTCACCGAACCCATAACTCGTTTTAGTTACTGGGTTCTGTTTGACCCAAAAGATGTTAAAACCTTTATGGATAAATCAATCAAAGATGAAGGGGAAAATCGTAGCCGAAGATAATAATCTCTAGAATAATAATAAGTGAAGAGAAGAGAGTTGCAAAGTTTCCTTTTTGTTCTAGATTGATAAGTTTCCCAGAATATCGCCCTCTGTTACAAGGTCCTTTTTCCCCCTTATATGGTATATACTAGCGAGAAGCCCTTCTGAATTGTAAGAAATAAAATATAAAGAATATTCGACGGAATATTCTTAATATCCCCTAATGGGTTTACACTTCTACAAGGGTTGTATAGTTTCTTCTTTCGCCTTAAAGTCGTCTCCCTCAGGACGCCGATTCGAAGGTACTTGGTCGTTTGTCGTACTCATCATAGGTTGAGGTCAGTCAAATTTGGACCCATATAGTTAGTCCCTCCGCTTGTCGGGGTCGCGGCCGGATGCATCCTCGATGAGAGGACTTCGTGCATTCTTTTGGAGAAATTTGATCTGTGGGAACGTTATGACGTGGCCAATGGGAGTTGGTCATCATGTTTAGCAAAACATCGTGTGGTGCACTTCTCCGGGAAGTGATGTCAGCTTTATGTGCGTCATCATTACGCATGTTTTCGAGGCGGGGACTAACGGCTTGGTTCTTCGATTCTTGCGCTGCTTTGAGGCCAGTCGCCTCGATTCTGGCGCCTCCCAATCCTATAAATAGGTGAAGGATTTGATTTTTGAAAAACTTTAGCCATTCCTCTCTTGAAGACCTCTTTCGTTCTTTCTCATTTGCTATATTATCCTTCTGTTCTTCTTTCATTCACCATCTGAAGCTTCTTTTTCCTTCCTCCTTTTGTGTTGATATTCCTTCAAACGATATTATGCCGAGGTCTCGTCGTTCTCACGAAGAGGTTCCTGAAGCCAGCCCGTCATCAATGGTGCCTCCTTCTGACAGCGGAGATGTAGTGGTAGAAGAGAGTGACAGCCCTCATACGGTGGAGGAGCTACTACCGAGGCACCTCTTATCCCGGAGTGACTTCCTCAAAGATCCACCTCCTACCCCGAACCCCCTCTTTTCTGAGACGGAGTAGGTCCATATTGATGCCCTTCGTATAAAGTATGACATTCCTGCTCATGTAGAAATAGTTCCAGCGGGGAGGGATTATGTAGATGTCCACAGACCTGGGTACTGTGGTTTCTATGAGTACCCTTTTTATGATCGGCTACACCCTTCCTCTCTTCCCCTTAGCAGAAGAATTCTGTAGATTTTACCAAGTTTGCGCCGCATAACTTTCGCCATACACGCTTAAGGTGCTTATGCTATTAACTAAGTATGCAGAGTTGGCGGAGTGTAGCGTTTCTGTCCACCACCTTTTGCACCTGTTCACGCCTGGCTTCCTCAGGGGTACTATGGTGCATTTGAGGCTTCATGATATGAAAGGGCTGGTAGTTGGAACAGATGACCGGGCGAGCTGCAAGTTTTGGCACAAGTACTTCTTTGTCAAGACCGAGCACGTCGTTTCTGACTCCGCCAGATTCTCAGAGCGGTGGAACGAGACTCATAAGTGCTGTCATTCATTATGTTCCCCTCTCTTCTGTATTCACTGCAAAGTTTATTTGCTTGCCATTTTGTAGCTATGGGTCGTCCGCCTCGCCCCCTTGGAGGTATCAAGGATTGGGTAACCTGTCTGTTGCCTCATACAGCAGAAACTCGAACTTGGCACGTCTTCGTGCAGCGTTATGGCCCTAAAGGTTCCTTGGGTAAATGTCTTACTTACTACTTCGTTGGCCATGCGACCTTGCTTAATGGTGCGACCCTTTGTGATGACAGGTCGAGGAGCTTCCAGACAGAGGGCGCCGGTCCCCGCCTTTAGACAAGTCGTTGCTACTGCAGATACGCAATTTGTCTTGAGTGAGGCTGTCCGAGAGGGTCGTCCTCAACCTACTCAATTGGGAGATCCGTCTCGAGTTGTGAAATCACCTAAAGATGCTTTCTTTCTGCGATATCAAGATTAAGTTTAGTGATGTTCGAAGCCATTTTAATTCAATACATAGCCGCAAAACGAATTCCTCTAGGATGACACTTTTCATCTCAACCATACTATCAAAAAGAAAAAAAAATTAGGATCTAAAACAATACACATCAGACATGAAGAGGGTGGTGGTGGTATTTATCAGTCTTGGCTTGAACGCAGCAAAGTCTTCGACATAGCAAGGAATGGTAATGGTGTAACCCTTTTGATTAACAAAATTTACTGCCTCAGCCTCTTTGAGTAACTGAATCAAAAATGGGCGATTGAGGTATGAAACATTATCTTTTACTTTCTCTATTTGAATCTCTAGATATCCTTTCGGGACATTGTTATTTGCTTATTTTTTTTCCTGGACTAATTTGAATAAGGTGAGGCAAGTGCAAATATTTATTAAGAAGAGTCCTCTCTCCACCACCCAATAATTAATATTGCAAATAAAAGAAATACTAGTCATAGAGAGCAAAGAAGGAAAAAAGAAACAAAATGAAAGAATAGCTTGAAAATGGTTAAAGAAGAACAGCTGAGAGGAGAAACAGAACCATGGTTAAACTAGTTTTTAGTTAAGGAAATCTTGTCCATTGATTGGTTAGTACGTCATGTGTCAGAAAATCAACACCCTATTGAACAATACTGGACCAAACATCACTGGAGGGGATCCCATGATGTATATTTTTAAACTTAATCGCTTATTAGTTGACTAGTTTATCGAATAGTCGACTAGATATAATAATCTAACAGTTATGATGACATAAAGTAAGATACAGAAAGTAAATGCAGGAATTAAAGACACCAGAATTTTATACTGGATCGGATTCAATGTGAATCCTAGTCCAGTCCCCTTGGGTTGCAAGGGAGTTCTCTTTAGTAAATGCTTTTCTCCGAGTACAGTTGAAATGACTTGACAACACAGTTCCTCTAACACTCGTTTCTTTTTTTATACAATGCCTCACCATTGTTATACTCTTTTTTTCTCTAACTTGTTACACAACAGATCTTAGTGAACTACAATGTTTGTTTGCAGTAGAACAAAGAGAGGGATTTTTGGTTCGATCAAAGTATGTTTGACTAAGGTTTAAGGCTGGGTATAAATACTTTGATAAAGGTCGAGGCTCGACAACCCAAGCGATTTGATCCTTGGAAAGAGATTGATTCTTTCCAAGAATAAGATAGCAAGTCGTTGCTCTTCCTTGATTCCTTCTTTTAACAGATATATGTAATGAAGGCTTGCTCCTTGATTGTTGGTTGTTCCGAAATTAGCCGCTTATCAATCTTTACAAGATCTTCGATCTTCCGAGTATGTTGGCCTTGATTCATGCCTTAAGTTTAGACTTGCTTGATTCTCTCTATCGCATCCGTTAATCTTTCTGATTGATTTGCTGATTGAGTTTTTTCCTTAGGTATCCAGATTTGTTGATTGGATTGTAATCTTTGCTGATTGATTTCTTTCCTTAAGCATCAAGATTGACTCCAGCGATCTTGTAGTATCTTTTTGATTCCTTGTAATTGATTTCCTGCATAGATATATTATTTGCATCATTAAAACTGGATCTAACAGTTCTCTTGTAAAAAATTCGAACTCAAGCATATTATGCTTGAATATTTTTCGGATTTTGAACAGTATTTTTGTTCAGATTTATCTTTACATGAAGAGTGGCTAAAATTCGATTACTTTTAAACTCGTGGCTATTTTTCAATTACCACTTTTAAATATGACTATTTTTAAATTTCAACCCTCTTAATATGGTATGCTATTGTCCGCTTTGTATCAAGCCCGTATGATTTTTTTGAATTTTTTTTTACTCCATTAAGAGATCTCTACACCTTATATGTAGACTCCCAGTCTGTTCGGCTACCAATATGAGACTTTGTTCCCACACCCAATATTGTCTATCTCCCAAATATTTACCTCCCGGTATTAGTTATTTTGCCAAATGTGTTACTATTAATCAATCATATGAACAAATCTGTTTTGAGTTAAAAAGTTAAAAATTGATGATGCAGTAGAGTAAAAAGCTTATATTATCGACAACATATATAAGACACATCAAGTCTTGTAATTGTAATTTATTAAAGAGCACCTATCGAGCTTCCGTATAGTTGAAGGATCAAAATATGTCCAAGAGCGATATTAAAAAAAAAATATTTAATTTTAAGTTGTTAGATATAAAGCTCGCCATTTTGATGAGTGTCCTCGATCTGCAAAGGGATATCTTTCTATTCTTTCATTCAACGTTTTTGGCTAAAGTCAGCCTTAATGTCGGGTTTGTGAGACATACTTTATTTCTGAAAGTATATGCGTAACCTTCTCAAAATTATCCACCGACGAATGTTTGTTCCTTTCGAACTAATAAAGCTTAATAAAGTGACAAATAGTTCGATAAAAGAAAAAGAGGTGTCCCTTTTTACTTTCCAATTACAGCAATAGTGTAAAATACTTTTTACTTTTACACCATCAATATACATATATAGATTAAGGGTATGTTTGATACGAAAAAAAATATGTTTCTTAAAAAGTGTATCCTTGAAAATATTTTCTTAAAAAATGAGTGATTTTTTAACTTATTTTCCTACGTTTGACTGGTGAGTGAAAAAAGTTATGAATTTTTTTCCTAGTGTTTGGTTAGTGAGTAAAAATAATTTTTTCAAACAATATATAATTTAGGCAAACACTATGAAGGGGGAAGGAACGATGGTGGGGGCACCGGAACTGGCTGACAACTAAAAGAAGAAGAAAAGGGGAAAAAAGGGTCGCCGGAAATTGTTTGCCGGATGACCACCGCAAATCTAGTGGGGGTAGGGGTAAGGGAGGAGGAGGGTTGGGGTTGCCGGGGGGTTTGGGTGATAGGGCATGGGGGGTGAGTGGTTGGGGTGGGAAAGGTTAAAAAAGGGTTTTAAAAAGTATTTTCCTAACCAAGAGAAAGGGAAAATATTTTCTTTGATCAAAATATTTAAGTAAATCAAACATGAGAAAATTGAATTATTTTTTTAAATGTTCTCCGTCTTACCAAACACACCCTAAAACCACAGTTAAATGGTTAATCAGTGTAGGTTATACATAGTTTCTGTACTCTTCTGGATCAAGTTACGTTATTGTATTTCATGATGAGATATTATATGAATTTGATGTTTTAATTTATGACGTTTCCTAAATTTGTAAGGTGACCATGTTAACGATCCCAATCATGGAGCCATTCCATTACAATTTTAAATTCTAGTGTGTTAGTATCACGTGTTAAACTTGACAAAATATCATCGGAGTTTAAACATAAGTTCAAAAACATGGGAACAGGAGACGACTAAGATATCCCGTACAATTAGTAGGTCGCACAAGAAATAACAGATAAGGGAAAACGAGGTGAAAGAAAAGAAAGGTTAAAGATATAATTTAAGGATTTAAATTATAGCACTTATAATGTTATTAGTAAATTTTAATGTGCGAATAGCAGATGAATTTTCAACTTTATGAGATTATCAATTAATTCTTATAAAGAACAAAATACTTTTTATCTAATAAATAAACTGATTGTATATATAAATATTTTTTTACAATTTCACTATAAAAAACTTAAACTCATCAGTTGGACAATTTAAAAATTTAGGGTGTGTTTGGTATAACAGAAAATATTTTCCGTGGAAAATATTGTCTTGAAATATAAGTAGTGGTAATCTTACTCATTTCACAATGTTTGATACGCAAATTAAGGAAAATAAAGAGTATTCATAAATAATTTAGATACAATAAACATGAAGCCATAAACTTTCGAACCAATGACCTTCCGAACCCACAAATTTCATAAACTTCTGAACCGCTAAACTTTCGAAACCGCGAACTTTCGAACCCGTAAACTTCCAAACACATAAACCTCCGAACTCATAATTTTGGAACTTGTAATATTTCGAACCTGTAAATCGAAAGATGAAAAAAATTAAAACTAAAATATATTAAAAAAGTTTTTTTGGGGGGGTGGGGGGTTTATGCAGAAAAACGAAAAAAATAGAAATTTGAAACTACAAAAAAAAAGGTTAAAAAAAACCTTTTTTTGCGGGTTTGGGGGCAGTGGTTGGGGTGGGTGGTGCAGAAAAACGAAAAAACAGAAATTTGAAAATACAGAAAAAAAGTAAAAAAAAAAACCTGAAATTTGGAAAAAAAAAATAAAGGAAGCCTTTTTGGAGAGAGGGGTTGGGAGAGGTGGGGTTGGGATTAGATGTGTGGTAAGTGGAGTTTTTGGAAAATATTTTCCTAATTTTTTATAAAGAAGTCATTTTCCTCGAATTTCAGAAAAATATGATATCTAAAAAAATATTTTCTAAACTATTTTATGCAACCACACAATGAAAAAATGGAAAAAATATTTTCTGTCGTACCAAACACACCCTTGGCATAAAACTCAATGGATGTTATGCTGAGGATACAAAATCTCCAAAGTATAGCCAGCATGTGATGACTCTCTTCTGAGTGGTTAAATTAATTGACATACATAACAAATAAAGTTTAGACTTCCTAGTAGAAAAAGGAGATCATTTTCCAAGTAGAAAAAGGAGATTATTTTAGAAGGGTCAGAGAAAATGATAATATATAGTGCAAACTGTACTAGTTTTAAACAATCCTATCCACCACCTCTGAGACCATATATATGCATGAAAGCTACTTCTAAGTCTCACATCAGTATCAAAGATAAAGATGCACTTTTTATAAAGCTACTTATAATTATTTTATACAATTATATATCTAGAAAGAGATGGCCAATTTGAATACGCCAGAGAGACACAATAATGAAACTTCTTGTTTGTCATTATAGGACTCCAGAGTTAGCTCTAGGTTTCTATTCAATTGAATTTTGCTCTGTAACATTTTTGCTACCTATTCCATTGATTAGATAGGAATACTACATCATAATTTTAACAACTCTCTTCTACATTCCGCATAGATTATCCTCTTAAGTTAAATTTTGATTGCCGCATTTTTGCGATTATAAAATAATAAAGTCGGTAATTTTTTTATTTTTTGAAAAAGGGAATATTCATTCGAAAAACTAAAAAGTGGTAGCACTAATTATATGTATTATTGCTGCCATTTCTAATTACGCTCTGTATATCAACTTTAAACTGTAATTAACAAACATTTGGTTTCATTCTGAACTAGTGTCAGCGAAAACTAGTACTCTCTTCAACAACAATAACAACCCAGTGTAATCCCACTAGTGGGGTCTGGGGAGGATAGTGTGTACGCAAACCTTACTCCTACCCCGAAGGAGTATAGAGGTTGTTTCCGAAATACCCTCGGCTCAATAAGACAAAAGGACAAAAGAAAACAATATTAGTAACACCACAGAAACAATATGAAAGAAATACATACATATATATATATATATATATATATATATGAAAAATAAGAACAACATGAAATCAAGAGGAATACCAAGCAAAAGCAAAATATTATCCTTACCAAAGTTATGACATAAGACAATACTCAGCTACCTCCTAGCCTACAACCTTAATACTCGACCTCCACATATTCCTATCAAGTGCCATGCCCTCGGAAATCTGAAGCATCGTCATATCCTGCCTAATCACCTCCCTCCAATACTTCTTAGGCCGCCCTCTACCTCTTCTCGAGCCCTCCACAACCAGCCGTTCACACCTCCTTACCGGAGCATCTGGGCTTCTCCTCTGAACGTGCCCGAACCACCTGAGCCTTGCTTCCCGCATCTTGTCATCAATGGGAGCCACGCACACCTTCTCTCGAATATCATCATTCCTAATCTTATCCATCCTACTATGCCCGCACATCCACCTCAACATCCTCATTTCTGCTACCTTCATCTTCTAGATATGTGATTTCTTAACCGGCCAACACTCAACCCCATACATCATGACCGGCCTAACCACCGCTTTATAGAACTTACCTTTGAGTGTCAGTGACACTCTTTTGTCACACAATACTCCAAATGCTAACCTCCACTTCATCCATCCTACTCCGATACGGTGCGTAACATCCTCGTCGATCTCCCCTCCCCCCTGGATAACCGACCCAAGGTACTTGAAGCTGTCTCTACTTTGGATGACCTGTGATTCAAGCCTCACATCCACGCCCACTTCCCTCTGCTCAGCGCTGAACTTACACTCCAGGTATTCCGTCTTTGTCCTGCTAAGCTTGAAACCCTTAGATTCAAGAGCTTGTCTCCAAACCTCCAGCTTCTCGTTAACACCGGTTCGCGTCTCATCAATTAGAACTATGTCATCAGCGAATAGCATGCACCATGGCACATCCCCTTGAATGTGATGTGTTAACGCATCCATCACCCGGGCGAATAGGAATGGACTGAGTGCAGAACCTTGGTGTAACCCCATAACAACCGGAAAATCCTCAGAGTCGCCTCCCACTGTCCTAACCCGAGTCTTTGCCCCATCATACATGTCCTTAATCGCCATAATGTAGGGAACCAACACACCTTTTGCCTTCAAGCTTCTCCAGAGAACTTCTCTAGGAACCTTGTCATACGCTTTTTCTAGGTCAATAAACACCATGTGCAGATCTTTCTTCTTATCTCTGTACTGTTCAACCAACCTCCTAACAAGGTGTATAGCTTCTGTAGTAGAACGACCCGGCATGAAACCAAATTGGTTGTCAGAGACGGATACCGTCATCCTCAACCTTGCTTCAACTACCCTCTCCCATACTTTCATAGTATGACTTAGTAATTTGATACCCCTATAATTGTTACAGCTCTGGATATCACCTTTGTTCTTATACAGTGGGACCACCGTACTCCACCTCCACTCATCTGGTATCCTCTTCGCCTTAAAAATAACATTCAACAACCTAGTCAACCACTCCAAACCTGTTTTCCCCACACACTTCCAAAATTCTACCGGAATCTCGTCAGGCCCGGTCGCTTTGCCCCTACTCATCTTACTCATAGCTCCCACGACCTCCTCAACCTTGATGCGCCTGCAGTACCCAGAGTCAGCGTAACTCTCGGAATGCTCCAATTCACCGAGCACAATATCCCGATCCCCTACTTCATTAAGAAGTTTCTGAAAATAAGTTTGTCATCCCCTCTTAATCTGAGAATCTTCCATCAATACTCTCCCATCGTCGTCCTTGACGCATCTCACTCGGTCTAAATCTCGAGCTTTCCTCTCTCTCAGCTTGGCCAGCTTAAATAACTTATTCTCCCCTCCTTTTTTTCCTAGTTCCTCGTATATATGACTATAAGCCGCAGTCTTAGCCTCCGTGACCGCCATCTTCGCTTCCTTCCTAGCTACCTTATACCTCTCCATGCACGCTCGCCTCTCCCCTCGCCTATGCTCCCCCTAACGCCCGGTACGCCTCCTTTTTGGCTTTCACTTTACCTTGTACCACTTTATTCCACCACCATTCTCCTTTGTGCCTGCCGGAGACACCCGTTGAGACCCCTAACACCTCTCTCGCAGCCTCTCTTATACAGTTTGCTGTCGTTGACCACATAGAGTTCGCGTCACCACTGCTCCTCCAAGCTCCCATAACCGACAACCGCCCTTCCAACTCTTGAGCTTTGTCCTTAGTTAAGATTCCCCACCTGATTCTCGGTCTTCCTCGACCCGACATTTTCCTCCTCTTCACTATAATACCAACGTCCATCACCAAGAGCCTATGTTGCGTCACAAGTATCTCACCTGGAATCACCTTACAGTCCTTGCACAAGCCTCTGTCGCGCCTCCTGAGGAGGAGATAGTCAATTTGAGTCTTCGCCACCGCATTTTGAAAAGTAACCAAATGCCCCTCCCTCTTCGGAAAGCAAGAGTTAGCAACCACCTACCCAAAAGCCTTAGCGAAGTCCAGTAACGAGGTTCCTCCTTCGTTCCTCTCCCCAAAACCGAAGCCTCCATGCACTGCGTCATACACACCTGCGTTCGACCCAATATGGCCATTGAAATCCCCTCCTATGAATAACTTCTCATTAGGTGGTACCTGCTGTATAATCTCATCAAACCCCTCCCAAAAGCGTCGTTTAACCTCCTCATCGAGGCCCATATGAGGCGCATAGGCACTAACGACGTTTATGGTGCACTGACCAACTACCAACTTAATACTCATCAATCTATCATTCACTCGTCTAACCTCAACAACATACTCTCTAAGTTCCCTATCCACCAATATACCCACTCCATTCTTACCCTTCTGGGTTCCAGAGTTCCAAAGTTTATACCCATCCGCCCCCTCGCACTCGACCCTGCCCACCTTGTCTCCTGGACACACGCTATATTGACCCTCCTCTTCTTGAGGATCTTCGTCAGCTTTATAGATTTGCCTGTCAATGAACCTGTGTTCCATGACCCAATTCTCAATCGGTGGACACCCTCGTTCCCTTTACCTCCCTTACATCCCAACCCACCTCCTAGCCCCCGCTCTACCTCCCGACCCACCCCCCGCACGCCCCGGGGACATGAACTCACTTGACCATGCGCCTCTCTTCAAATGAAATTAAATAAAGCTTGATATGAAAATCAATAAAGGGCAATGACCCTTGTTTTCTTTTTCTTTTTGTAAGCCAAAATGTTAAAGAGAAAACCATATCGACTTCAGAAAATCAAATTGATTTCATCAGTAAAATGTTAAACATATATAAATAGTGAAAATGATTATAACCTGAATATCCAGAAAACATAAACTCCTCTAGCAATTACGAATTTCAAACATTAATAATCTTCAACAGCACGTTTCTTTCAATTAAAAGCATTGGTGTACGTCCCATTAGAGGGACCAAGATAATTCCATATGCTACAACAGAACATTCAAAAGAAAGTCAAAGAATGGAACCCAATCAACGCATGCATGCACTCAATATTATTCCAAAATGCAAGTCCAAACTATAAGCAATTGCGAGCACGGGTCAAAAAAGTAGGAATCAAGCTAATGATAATGATTAACATATAGAGGACAGGAATTTATAACATAGGATGAAATTGTTACCAACCATAACAAGAATAATTTGTCTTTATCAAAGCGAAAGTACTTTAGGTGGAAAATCATGATTGAGTTGACACAATCATGATTGAGTTCAATGGTGGAAAACACCACCAAAGTTTCCCCTTGATTAAACTTTACGGTGGACCTTTACATACTGATTAGACCATTCTAAAAAATAAAAGTCGTATCTAACGTTTCTTTTCCGAAGTACTAGCACGTTAACAAGACAGACCAAAAGTTACTCCCAAGAGTTATTTTCTTTGTTTGGATTCCAATGCTGAACCACAAAAAAGAAAGCTTGTGGCTAAGAGAGAGGTCATATTTAAATTGCAATGTTATGAATTTGAATCTTAATAGTTTTCTAGCGACAATTAATAAAATTGAATTTTTTCTACTTGTTTATTGATTTAAAAACTTCATGTACAAGGGTTATTTGGTCAAGTTTATTAGATTAATTACTGGAAATACACTAGACAAATAATGCAGCAGTGTCCGAGACTTAAATGAAGACGAGCAATAACTCTTTCTCTCTCCAGAAAATAACCAACGGATGCCAAAAAAATGCGAATACTCATCGCGATCCTCCTAAATGGATCTGTCGGACGACACTATTCCGATGCGTCTGGAAGGTCAAACTACTCCCCCACTATTGCGAACCCAAACATGGAAACAATTGATGGAAAGTTCTCTTTCTGATAATTATGGAGCAGAGACAATGTCGAGAAGGCCATGTATTGATATATTAAGTAGTTACATGAGCCTATGTATTTATACAAGATATTGATCCTATATTTTTGGCAATACAACATAGAGTAAAACTCTTTTAGGATGTCTAATACAAGAATCCTAATTCTAATAGACTAAAGCTAAGTGATCGGGTAGTGATCAGGTTTGTTAACCTTATCTATATCTTCAATACTTCCCCTCAAGCTAGTTGGAGGTGAGTTCACTACACCTAGCTTGTCTCAAAAGAACCGGAACTGGTCCTTGCCAAGTGCTTTTGTATGAACATCTGTTAATTGATCCTTGGACCTAACAAACGGAGTAATCAATTGTCCTTAAGCTACTTTCTCTCTAACAAAGTGATAAATCAAGTTCTAGCATGCATTACGGGATTTGTATTTATGTATAGAGCACTCAAGTTGTCACATAATAGAACACGAACAGTCTTAATATACATTCCTATGTCTTGTAGAATGTAGTATATCCACGTAAATTTAGCTGCAGTTACTGCCAGTGCTTTATACGCAGCTTCAACACTTGACCTTGCAATGGTGTTCTGCTTCCTCGATGACCAGGAGATATAATTTGCACCAAGGTATATACTATATCTATTAGTAAACCTCCTTGTTGTGGCACATCCTGCATAGTCTGCATCTGAGAAACCATACAACTTGAAGGAAGACTGTGATATGATTCTCAATCCATGATCAATGGTTTCTTTGACATACCGCAATATTGTCTTTACTTCCTGAAGATTTATGATATTTGGATTCTGCATAAATTGACTTGAAAGATTAACAACATGATTAATGTCCGGTTTAGTGAGTGTGAGGTAGTGCAAGCTTCCCACAATGCATATGTAAAGTGATGGATCAACTGCTTGTTGATACCCAATTTTTTTCAATATATTTTAATATGCAAAATACTTTTAAAATAGTATATTTACGCATATATAAGTATGTCCAAATGTTTTATTATTTTTCTTAATTTTTAAAGATTTTTAAACCAATTTATTCCCCTATTTTATTAATTAAATCCCAGTAATAATTTTCAAAATTATCATTTTGGTGATTCATCTATTGGATTCTCATATTTATATTAAAATATTGCTAAGATAATTTTTGCATATTTTTGCAAATTTATTTAGTATTTTTAAAGCTAAATTGCATATAATTGTAATATTAGCCTCTTTTAAGATTTAACTACGTTTATATTTATAGAATTAAGTCCAGTATTTTTAAATTGATAATTATATGTTATAAATTATTTTAGTACTTTTAATTTGTTTTTAGAATTTAATTTGCTATTTTTTATAAAATAAATGGGAAAAATGACTATTTAAAATCTAGCCAGATTCTATGTCAACTATAGCCTAAATTCTATCCCAATTTAAACACAATTTACCCTGACCCAATTCTTACTCATACCCAACCCCAACCCAATTAAACTGGTCCATATCCGGATCCCCACCTAACCTTTTAAATCTCAGCCGTTGATCATTTAGATCAACGACCACTAGCTGTCCTTTAATAATTAAACCCAAAAGACCCCCCAAACCCTTTAATTTGTCACCATACGCCGCCTCTGAAATCCATCCTCTCTACAACACCTTCAAACCCTAGCCGCCGCCACCCTAATCCACCCTAATCCATGGGCCCCCGAGGTCATCGGAGACCTCTACCAGCCTTCCATGGCTCCTATGTGTTTGTCTTTATGGTTTCAAGGCTAGAATATGAAGCTCCAGCCTTCGTTCGATATTAGTTTATGGCTCTTCTCCGGTCATTTTTGACCTTTCTCTGGTCAGCCATGGCTATTCGAGTCAGACCTTTGACTCTCCTGATTAGATCGGTAACTTTCAAGGCCTTTCTCGTTGCTTTTGGGTTCTTTTGAAACCCTAATCTCTAAGATCTTTCGATTTCTTTTAGATCTACTTTAGATCTATGGTTGCTTTAAACTTTTAAGTATTTTTCTCGAAGTTTCTTTAACTTGGCTTTCAAAACTCTTTATCTTTTCCGATTAGGGTTTTCCTGTTAAATTATTTCAAAATCTCTTCTCTGACTTTTAATATGCTTAAGATGTGTGTTTGTTTGTTTAAACTCTTGCTTGACTCAGCTGTTTACCATTTTTCGGACTCGTTGTTGTTAAAAACCCTAATTTCTTTTAGGTCTCAGTCGAGTTCTAAAAGTTGTTTGTTAGATGAGTGCTTGTTTAGTTAAGTTTTGTTTGATTTGTTTGTTTATCATCTTTTAAGCTCTACTATTATTGAAAAACCCTATGTTTTTGGGCCTGAAACTGTTCATTTAAATGCTTGACTCGATTTGAAGTTCCTTGTTTCAGAATCTCTTTTTCCTTCATGTGATTCCTCTAACTCTGGGTTTCTACTATCTTTAAAACTCGACTATGCTGGAAACCCTAACTTTTCAAAGGGTTTCTCATTTGTTACTGTGAGACCTTTGCATGCTTCTGATACTCTATTTTTCTTCACTATGGATTCAACTTGACTTGACCTATTTGACTATCATACTTCGAACGTTTTCTATCTACTGAACTTTGTCTACTATTGCATGTTGTTTCTTTTGCCAATAGGTTTGGCCTCGCATGTCTAGTGTTTATGTACTCTATTTATATGATGAGGTTCTTTCTTTGATTGATCTTCAATCTTGTGACTGATTTCAAAACCTTTCTTTTATGAATTCTAATTTCACCCGCCTGTCAAGGTTAATTGATTCCTTTCCTTATTTTGCCTTGCTGAACCCTTTCCCAAAATAAGTATATTTCTGTACTTAGACTTGATTACTTACTCGATGGTTTTACTTCTCCTTTTATGGCAATAATTATTCTACTTACAAACTGATTTTCTTTCCTTATTTTGAGTCTGTCACGACCCATTAAACAAGTGATCTTTTAATTAAAGGGGATTCATTTGGTTAATTGATTCTGACTTTTGATTATTTCCATATTTGTATTGAACTTTACTTATTATCTTATTTCTCACATGTTTTCAAAGGGCTATATATACCCTACACCCCTCTTCTTTTAAACAGACGAATACATGAGTTCAGAACACACACTTCAGTAAAAACACTCTCTCTTTTCTCTGTTACTACTTGTGTTGCTGCCATATCTAGCCGGCTGAAAGTCAAGGCTAGGCTGAGAAAATTTGCCTGCTTTTCTTTCTACATTTGCTTCTTTACTGGTATGTTCTGATTAATCTTCAGCATCAACAAAAATATGTTTATTCACTATTTCCTGCACTCTTGCATGTTTCCTGCTTGTGTTTAATCGAGTTTCATTCCTAAGCAAGCTATAATATGCTTCTTTCCTTTTCTGAATTAATATTTCCCTTATGAATGAACTCTGTCAGTTACCCATGAATCCCAACCCCCATCCCCTATGTGTTTGTTTGGTTTGAGGGCATGTCAGCATCAGACATTGCTGTGCATGACCTAAACCTGACCCTACCTGGGTCATATGTTGTCTATCCTCTCTATGTGTTATGTTTTTTGGCTGGTTTATGGGCATGCGAGCTTCACTTATTGCTGTGCATATCCAGACTTAACCTCTCTCAGGGTCACAGGCCACCTGCAATGTATTCCCAAACCCCTGCCCCTTTGTGCAATTGCTGATGATGTGTAATTACTACTATTTTTCAACCTATGATTACCCCTTACTCTTCTCAATCCAGTTTTAAACAACTCTCTACTCCTGCACTTCCACTATACCCTAGACTTAGGTTCTGCCCCTATTGTGTGAGCCTTGTTTTGGGACCCATGAGCTCCCTCTGAACTTGGACAAATAAGGGATGCCCCTTCCACAACGCGCTCATCTCTATCTAGTTATGTAACTTGGGTGTGAGCACTGTCCGGGGTCTTCTTGAGACCCTTAGGGAACTTTGACACACTCAAGTCTGAGAAAGGCTTTGAAACAATGGCATTTGAGGTGGTTTATTCCATAACTCAGAGAGGAAGTCAAGAATCAGGCTTCCTTTGGTTGTAACTTTTCTTTTGTACTTCCTTGATGTAATTCATTATCCAGTTTGTAATAATTTTGTAATAAACATTTGGGGTTTGACCAGTGAAAAAGGGGCTGGTAATTATGCATGCTTAAGGGTAGAAATCATGCCTATAAGATCTGTTGTTTAAATTCTACATGTTTTAAGTTCTGCGTTTAGAAATCATGCCTATAAGATCTGTTGTTTATATTCTACATGTTTTAATTTCTGCATTTAGAAATCATGCCTATAAGACCTGTTATTTAAATTCTACATGTTTTAAGCTATGCATTTAGATATCATGCCTATAGGATCTAAACTCTGCATGATTAACTCTGCACTTAGAAAACCAGTATATAGGACCTGTCTCAAATTCTGCATTACCACACTTAGATACCATGCTCTTAGGATCTAACTGGTTATAATTTTGCATCATATCATTGTTTAAAATCAGTACCCCTTTCGTAGAAGTCATGCCTATAGGAATACTGCATGTTTCAATTCACGTTCGACTAGATATTATGTCTATAGGAATTAAATTAGTAATAATCAATGTTTATAGAATCCGAAATCAGACTAGTCTAAAATCAGTTGTCCTCAACTAGTTTTTAAACAACTCTCTCACTTCCTATTAGTATGGTTTATAAAGCATGCTTGTAAGATTTCAAATCATTCGTCTTCAATTGTTACTGCTTTGCTTCATTCTTAATGGATACCATTTCTATAGGATCTCACCTAAACGCTTAGGCAAGCCTTAAGTGATAATAACCATAAAATTGAATCCGCCTTTGTTTCATTAATAATTGCTACAACCAGCAGGCATGCCTGATTCATACTTCTTATCTGAGTTATGTGATAAAATGGTCTGCCTCAACAAAATTGGAATTCCCTCATCTTAGTATTTTTTAAATTCAGACCCTAAATGTATGTATAAATCATGCTATTTATGTGTTTTCACTTGAGGAGGTATACATGAGCCTTTATTTGTTTACATGTTTCCCCTAATATGCAGTATTATGTGTTTTGTATGCCGCCTTAGATTTTTCACCTTTTGAAACCAAAAGTCAGCCTAATATCCCTCCCCTTTAGGAATAATAGTCCTTAGTTCCTCCGGGACTGATAGGAATGGGACAGGTAACAGCGTGCAGTAGAGATCGAGACTGTAACGATCTGACCGGTCGTTTTGAGCTTTTGCACTTTGCTCGCCAGTTGTCGGGCATGAATTACCCCGTGTTATGTATTATGACCTATGTAATTTGTTGGTTTTGGTTTTTAGGGTGATCGGAATGAATTTGAAAGAAAAACAGTTCTCAGTTGAAGCTTGAAATTGGAAAGGTTTGACCAAGATTTGACTTATTTGTATATGATTTTAGATCGGAATTTTTATGATTTGGTTAGCTTCTTTAGGTGATTTGGGACTTAGGAGCATGATCGGAATGCATTTTGGAAGTCCGTGGAAGGTTTAGGCTTGAATTGGCGAAATTAAGATTTTGGCGTTTTCCGGTCGATAGGTGAGATTTTGATATAGGGGTCGGAATGGAATTACGAAAGTTGCAATAGCTTCGTTGTATCATTTGTGACGTGTGTACAAACGTTTAGGTCATTCGGACGTGGTTTGGTTGGGTTTTTGATCAAAAACAGAATTTGGAAGTTCTTGAAGTTCTTAGGCTTGAATCTGATGTGATTTTGGTATTTTGATGTTGTTTTGAGCATTCTGAAGGTCGGAACAAGTTTGAATGATATTATGGGATATATTGGCATATTTTATTGAGGTCTCGAGGGCCTCGGGTGAGTTTCGGGTGGTCAATCAGATCATTTTGAAGTTGAAAAAATTGCAGATTTTGAGTTCCAACAGTTGCAAACATTTTGGTCTTCGCATTCACGAGAGGACCCTCGCGTTCGCGAAGAGTCTACTGAGGGAGTGAAAGTTTAGCCTTCGCGTTCACGATGTAGGTGACTTGTTCGCGAAGGGCTGTGAGTTTGTTCATCTCATTCGCAGGTTAGGTTCGTGTTCGCGGAGGATTGCCTGGGTAAAGCTTCGCGTTCACGAGCTCGATGTCGCGTTCGCGTGAGGGAAATTTTGGTTAGCGGATTTTTGTGCTTCGCATATGCGAGGCTGTGACCGCGTTCGCAAAGAAGGATTTTATGCCTGGGCAGAATGTTTTAAAAGGGCTATTCCGCGATTTTGAGGCTAAGAACCTCCATTGTTGAGCGATTTTGGAGCTTGGGAGAGCTAATTGAAGAGAGAATTCAAGAAGATTTCTTGGAGGTAAGATTTTTGAACTCAAAACTCTATTCTTGTGTGAATTCCACCTAATTAATCATGGAATTAAGCCTAAAATTGAGGAATTAGGGCTTGAATTTGGAGAGTGTAAATTTGGGATTTGAGGGGCCATTTGAGGTCCGATTTTGATGTTCTTGGTATGTATAGACTCGTGAGAGGACGAGGATTCCATTGATATTGATTTTATCAGATTTCGAGATGTGGTCCCGGGGGCTGGGTTTGAGTAATTTCGAGAATTTTGATGTAAATTGGATATTTTCGAGTGAGCTTCGTTCCCTTAGCATATTTTAATGATTATGCACTGATTGTGGCTAGATTTGGAGCATCCGGAGGTCGATTCATGCGAGCGACGCATCGCGGGCTAGATGTTTAGACTGGATCGAGGTGAGTAATGATTGTAAATGATGTTTTGAGGGTTTGAAACCCCGGATTGCACATCGTAGTGCTATATTGAGGTGAGACACACGCTTGATGACGAGCGTGGGGTCGTGCACTATTGTGGGATTATGACTTGGTCCGTCCCGATTGATGATTTACCGCGTATTTGACTGAAACTTATTTGATATCATCATGATTTGGCCTGATTGCCATATTTGGGCTTCGTGCCAACTATTTGAATCTTTTGAGGATTTTTATTACTATTTCCTTATTGTTTTGACTTATTAATTGAACTTAGTCATGTTATTTTCCACTCTTTTATTCCTCAGCCATTTTTACTTAGTGTTGAGACTTAAATGATATTTTAAATGATGTTTTGGGCTGAGAAATACTATTTTGCTATTGCCTGAAGGGCTTGTGATGATTTTCGGACTGAGTAAGGCCAAGGGCCTAGTTGTGAGGATACACTGATACTGATATGAGGCCGAGGGCCTGAGATACATATATATGCCATGAGGTGGCTTGATTGATATGAGGTCGAGGGCCTAGATTTGATGCCACGAGATGGCTTGTTATTGCGCTTGGGCCGTAAGGGGCCCCTCTCGGAGTCTGTACATCCCCAGTGAGCGCGGGTACCCATTGTGATGTGAGATATAGCCCGAGGGGCTGATGTTGTTCTATGTGATAGCCCGAGGGGCTAGTATTGTTCTATGTGATTGCCCGAGGGGCTGGTACCATTCTATGTGATTGCCCGATGGGCTGGTATTGTTTTGAGATATTGCCCGAGGGGCGGAGTTGTTGACATTGATCCCGAGGGGCGAACCTTTATGTGTTTATCTTTCATATTTACTTGTCATTTACCTGTTAAACTATGGTATTTGTGCCCGAGGGACGATTGTGCTTATCTGCACTAACTATTTTGCATTCATTTGTGTAACTGTTGAAAAAGCCATTTTCAAAGAAGTCTAAACTAAGCTAAGATGTTTTAAGAGATTTTACAGCTTCACTGCTTTCTTACTGGATTTTGAACTGCTTCTATACAATATCTTGATATGCTTTACGTGATTTATTGCCTTCAGTCTTTATTTACATTTGTTACTCACTGAGTTGGAGCACTCATTTTACTCCCTGCACCTTGCATGTAGATTCAGGTATTTATCCACCCGGTAGCAGGTTTTGGCTGATCGGAGGTAGAGTCATCGGAGTTTAGCAAGGTAGCTACCGGCGTTTGCAGCACTACTTTTCTCTCTATTCATTTCATTAGTCTGTATTAGTACACTTTAGACTTTCAGTTGTATTTATACCCTAGTAGATGCTCGTGACTTGTGACACCCCGGTTAGGGTTGTGTCGGGTTGTATTTCCGCTACTTATTATCATTAAATCATGTTTAGATTGCTTTTATATTGTTTAACTGTTTTAATAAGTGAATTGGGTCTAATTGACCGGCCTTGTCTTCACGAGAGGCACCATCATGACCGGGTTCAGGGTTAGGGTCGTGATAGAGAACAATTCGCGCTTTAATACCTTAACGGGGTGGGAAGGGTAGATATAGATATGATGACCGGTACATTAATGCCACATGTATTCCTTCTTCTGATGAGTGTCATACCGGGTATCGCATTGATATGATCCATATTATATATAAACCTAGGACCCCTTTTCCCTTTTATTTGCAGACTTCTTTTCAAAACCCTTCTCTTAATTGTTCTTTCTAACTCTTATGTGTTTAAATTTAAATCCCCTACTATTTGAGCCTATAATTATCTATTTGCTAAATTGCACAAATTCATAATAAACTGTCTGACCGGGAATCACACTAGTGGATCATGAGGGGTGCCTAATACCTTCCCCTTGGGATAATTTCAAGTCCTTACCCTATCTCTGGTTATCAAACGTAGTTGTAGTTGAACCCCATAGATGCCCTAACGCACCTTAAAATCATTAGGTAGCGACTCATCAAAATCGCAAAACCCCTTTCCCAAAAGGAAAGAGTTGTCCCAACCAAAAAATGTCATAAACCCGATTTCGCGAGAAAAAGGGGGCGCGACAGCATGGCGACTCTGTTGGGGATTTTAGGCTTTTACCACTTCAGATTGTTATTGTGAATTTGTACCCTCCCTTATGTTCAATTACTTGTTTAACTCCTTTAAACATTTAATTTCCTTTTCAATTGCAAAAACTGACTTGTCTTCTTTTTTTCTTTCATTTACTACTGCTTTAAAATTATGAAACTGTTGTATTTATTACTTTCTTAACGTGCAAATTCGTGCTAACATGCTTTTAATTATTGCATAACCATGCTCAACATCATACTCCACTCGTACCAAACAAATACCATAGCAGCGCTTATAATAAGTGGTTGCGCTTTTCCTATATTATTACCCCCTAAATCTGGAAAAGGCATATTTGCGGTAAAACCAGTCGGTTAATGGTGCAGTCGACGGTTCCGTGCCTTTCCCCCTTGAGTTGTCCGCTTAAGGGTACTAGTCTAGAACCCCATAGAAACCTTACTCTGTTCAAATTGTGCATGCATCATGGTCAAACCTAGTCGGGTCAGTTATGTTGTCCACATAATGATCCTTTAAGATAGCCTTGTCCAAAGTCCACCGGGTTTCCCTGAACCCAAATGGACACCACCACATTCTGTGCATTTATTTGGAGAACTAAATGCTTTATACTAATTGTTGATATTAAATAGTCGAGTCTGGTGGGGGTAAAGGCCTAACCCTTTTGTTTTGCAGAAAATGAGGCACGGGGTCCCTAGTTTTGGTATGATTAGCATGCCTCCACTCTTGCTAGACTGGTGGAGGAATCTTCCGTCAAATGACCAAATCAATGAATGGAAAGAGTGGGCCGCCAAATCCAGCGAAAAGCTAGAATATTTGGAATACAGCCTGTTAGAATTGAAAGGAAAGGTGAGGAAGAGAGTCACCGATTGCCAGAACGCTAAGGGAAATGAAAGAGAACACCTGGCAAAGGCACTTTTACTGGTGAACCTACGCGAATTGGAGGATCTGATCAACAAGAACATTCAACCTGAGGAAGGTCCTTCTAGGACCAAATAGATAGGAATTTACTTTTTCGCTTTATGAATGTAATAAGGCCAATGGCCATTAGTGACTTTTATTTCTTGCTTATTTAGCGTCGTTTTGGGATTCGTTTATTTTTTATCAATAAAATAAGGCATTTAGCATTCTAATTTCCCCAAATCAATTTGTCGCTAGGCCTACCTCGGGCACAAAGAGGTTCCCAAATTAGGACACGTCTTACATTCCGCACTATATGTTAAAATACTGCACAATTTTTATAATCCTCACTAACTTGGTTACCTTTTGTTTTTGTTTTTCTTCCCCTTCCCAAAGGTTAGTTCGTGCACTCTGGCAACATCATCCTATTCCACGAGATCTAGAGGCCCTCCACCCACTCCTCCTCTTAGTCCTGTCAAAAACAAGAACAAAGGCAAGATGGAAGATTTGAACAATGTTAGAAAAGAAAATTCAACTGAACGAGTAGAGGCCACCAATGGTCATGGTACTCAGGTTTCTCAGTAAAATGTATCCCAACTTGAATAAAAATTGCTGAAATTCCAAGAAGAGCTCGATCAGGTTCGAAATCTGGCAAGCTTGTCATTTTCCCTCAACACCCCGGACATCACCTTTCCCATTACTCAGAACCCTATACCACCTCAAAACATCCCAAAGCAACAGAATCATCCCGCTCCTCACACTATTCCACCAAAGACCGAATGCAATACTTTCCATACCCCAAATATCACTCCGTTACTCATCCCAAAACTCCAAAACTCCACAAATGACCACTTTCACACCCACCGTAACACCCCCATCTACGTGGAGACCATGACACGCTCCACCCAACCTATCTCAAAGACACCCGAGTCTGATGATAAAGACTTGCTCATCAGGAACCTGACTGAGGAACTTAAGAAATTGACCAGCCGAATTCAAGGCATTGAAGGAAGCAAGGGAATTGAGGGGCTAAACTATGAAGAATTTTGCATACAGCCCGATGTCGAACTGCCAGAGGGGTACAAACCTCCGAAGTTCGAAATGTTTGATGGTACAGGTGATCCGAGAGTCCATTTGAGGACGTATTATGACAAGCTGGTTGGAGTAGGGAAAGACGAGAGAATCCGCATGAAGTTGTTCATGAGGAGTTTGAAAGGAGACGCGTTGTCCTGGTACATCAGCCAAGATCCGAAGAAATAGTCAAGCTAGGTAAGCATGGCGTCCGACTTTATGGACATGTTCAGGTTTAACACAGAGAATGCACCGGATGTGTTCTATATACAGAATCTGAAGAAGAAGCCTACAGAAACATTTCGCGAGTATGCTACTCGCTGGAGGTCCGAAGCCGCTAAGGTCAGACCTGCCTTGGAGGAGGAACAGATGAACAAATTCTTTGTTCGGGCCCAAGACCCGCAGTATTATGAATGACTGATGATGATTGAAAGCCACAAATTTTCCGACATTATCAAGCTGGGTGAAAGGATTGAAGAAGGCATCAAAAGCGGTATGGTTACAAACTTCGAGGCCTTGCAAGCTACAAATAAGGCCTTACAGTCCGGTGGTGTGTCCAAGAAAAGGGATGTATGAGCCGTAATGGTTGCACAGAGAACCAAATCTCCTGTCAAATACCAAATTTACCCAACACTTCCACTCACATATCAGCCTACTCCAAACTACCAAGAACCCTCACCCTCTTACCAAGCTCCACCGCCACCTTATCAAGTACCTCCACCTCCCACGTATCAGCCTACTTCGCCCAGATATTCCCAACCGCACATGTCTACCAGACTTATAATGCTCAACCATCCCACTATCAATCACCTCCTGTACACCAAAACTTCTCTAGACCTCGACCAAATTTTGATCGCAGACCTCCAAAACGATATACAGCCATAGCTGAGCCTATTGACCAGTTGTACGAGAGACTCAAAGCTGCTTGTTATGTCACCCCCATCCATGCTGCAACCCCTGAGAACCCTTTTCAGTGGGTTAACCTGAACAAATCCTGTGCATACCATTTTGGCATGAAGGGACACACCATCGATGAATGTCATTCTTTGAAAGACAAGATCCAGACTTTGATTGATAACAAGATTATTGTGGCAAAGGAACCCGCTCCAAGTGTCCGCAACAACCCTCTGCCAGACCATAAGGGTGGAGGCATCCAGATGATTGAAATAGAGTATAATTGGGATCTCGAGGGATCAATCGGGTTAATCGCGGAAGGTGATGACCCAAAAAAGCCGATTGTTACTCTTAATCCAATCATAGTCCAGATTCAGCCATCGGGGGACGCTGAGGTAAATATGTCTGTGCCACTTGAGTTTGAAGCAACGACACCAGCACCAATTTAGGTCGAATTCATGTCTCCAGCAAATGCACCCATACCGTTTGAAGTCGCAGTTTTACTACCCAAGGCACATACTCCGTTCGGAGTAAGGATATCCACACCGATCCCAGTGGCGATGTCAACCATGACACCATTCCATACAAAGGCTGTACCATGGGACTATACAGCCGAGGCAAGAAGAAAGGCGTGGTTAGGTTTGAAGAGACTATTACAACACAGGGTATGACAAGAACTAGTAGAGTTTATAACCCGAAACATCTAGATGAGTCAAGAAAGTAGGCCTCCAATCGGCCACCCATCATTGAGACAGGTCCAGACGATCTTTGGAGAAAGATACAGGCCAAGGAATACTCGGTCATCGACCAATTGAACAAAACACCAGCGCAAATCTCTATTCTTGCTTTGCTACAAAATTCTAAGGCACACAAGAATGCTCTGTTAAAGGTACTGAGTGAAGCATACATACCAAGCAATATTACTGGCGGAGAAATGGCTAACATGGTAGGACAAGTGCTGAAGAGTCACAAGATCACATTTCATGAGGACGAGCTACCACCTGAAGAGTTGGGACACAATAAAGCACAACACATCACCGTGCAATGTGAGGACTATTTTATCACCAGAATCCTGATCGATGGAGAGTCTAGTCTCAACATCTGTCCGCTGGTAACACTCAAGAAGTTGGGTAAGGGACTGCACGAGATAAAAGATGGGGCAATCAATGTGAAAGATTTCGATGGTTCTCAAAGGTACACCATTGGTGAGATTGTCCTATGCTTGCAAATGGGACCAACATGGTTCGATGTCGATTTCCAGGTGATAGACGTACCAGGATCTTACAACCTGCTATTGGGACGGCCATGGATCCATGCCGTTAGGGCCGTAGCATCGACACTACATCAGGTAGTAAAATTCGAATGGAATCATCAAGAGGTGATCATTCACGGCGACGGGAGCAACCCTGAATACAGTCGCCAGACCATTCCAGCAATCGAAGAGAGAATGAAGCTAGGTGGAGAGACTTACCATCACATTGAAGGGGTAAATGCTGTTGACAAAGACAAGTGGTGGGATAACAAGATCGAAAGTATACTAAATTTGAGTGGATACGAACCTGGCAAAGGGCTCGGCAAGAACCTCCAAGGAATCACTAAGCCTATAAAGCTCAAGAAACATGACACTACTTTCGGTCTGGGATATGAGTACACCTGGGAAGAATTCAACAACTGGTCACCACCATGGCGCGATCCTTACTATCCATTGGAGCAACCAATACCACATTTGGAGTAGACCTTCCAACCGGCTGATATTATTTATGGGTTAGATGAAGAGGAAGCACTGGCAGCGGTGAAGAACTTGTTCTTAGAAGATAATGATATGGACTGTTGTGTTGTTCTCGAGGAGGAGGGGGAGGAAGGCCCTTTCATACATGCTGTAAGCAGAGGGGCACGCCTCAATAACTGGGCCATCAGGACAACCAGAGCCCGACGAGCCTTGGGGTAGCAAGGCAAAAACAAGCATCATGCACAGTTTTATTTACTAAATGATTTTCTTCTCGCATTTTAATTCCCGCAATAAGATCTTCAGTGCTCAAAAAAGTTATGCCATTTATCAAAGCATTTTGACTTTCTTATGAATCAACACTCATTATTATTTTTATCTCATTACTTTACTTATACAGCATTACTATTACTTATCTTGATGAACTAATGACTATAACATGCAATGAGATAACGCAACAAACGGACATAGATTCAGAGGAAGACGACATACCAGAAGAAATTGTTAAAGAAGTTGAGAATTTTGAAAACAAACCTAAGTCCAACCTGGACGAGACTGATATTGTTAACCTAGGAGATGCAGAAAACGTCAAAGAAACACGAATCAGCGTTCACTTATTGCCATTAGAAAAGAAGGAATACACAGAATTTCTAAGGGAATATGAGGACATATTCGCCTGGTCGTACGATGACATGACTAGTCTGAGTACATCTATTGTGGCTCACAAACTGCCAACCAATCCGACATGTCTGCTGGTAGAGCAATATCTTAGAAAGTTCAAGCCTGATATGAGTTTGAAAATCAAAGAAGAAGTCACCAAGCTGGTCAAAGCTAAGGTTCTCAGGGTAGTGGAATACCCGACATGGTTAGCCAACATCGTGCCAGTTCCAAAGAAGGATGGGAAGGTCCGAGTCTGCGTCGACTACCAGGATCTAAATCGGGCCAGTCGAAAAGACGACTTCCCTTTGCCAAACATACATATCCTAATTGACAATTGCGCCAAGCATGAGCTGCAATCATTTGTGGATTGTTTCGCTGACTATCATTAGATCTGGATGGATGAAAAAGATGCTTAGAAAATATCTTTCATTACGTCGTGGGGAATGTACTGTTACAAGATGATATCGTTCGGCCTGAAGAATACAGGGGCCACCTACATGAGGGCCATGACCACCATTTTTCATGATATGATACACAAGGAGATCGAGGTATATGTGGATGATGTTATCATCAAGTCCAAGAAGGCCACTTATCACATGAAATATTTGAAGAAATTCTTCAATAGATTGCGGAGGTACAACCTAAAACTGAATCCCCCGAAGTGCGCATTTGGGGTTCTCGCTAGAAAATTGCTGGGGTTTATTGTGAGTCGCCGAGGAATAGAACTAGATCCATCAAAGGTCAAAGCCATTCAAGAACTACCACCGCCAAAGTACAAGAAGGATGTGATGAGTTTCTTGGGGAGACTTAACTATATCAGCTGGTTCATAGCACAGTCTACAGTTATCTGTGAGTCAATCTTTAAGATGTTGAAGAAGGACTCCGCTACCAAATGGACTGATGACTGCCAAAAAACCTTCGACAAAATCAAGGAATACCTGTCAACACTACTAGTCTTGGTCCTACCCGAGCCAGGTAGACCCCTATTACTCTACCTCTCAGTATTGGATGGAGCGTTCGATTGTGTTTTGGGGCATCATGATGAAACGGGGAGGAAAGAGTAGGCTATCTATTACCTCAGTAAGAAGTTCACCCCGTACGAGGCCCGATATTCTCTATTAGAACGCACTTGTTGTGCTTTGACTTGGGTAGCTCAGAAGCTGAGGCACTACTTCTATGCCTATACTACATATCTCATATCAATGATCGATCCTTTGAAGTACATCTTTCAGAAGCCTATGCCCACTGGAAAGCTAGCCAAGTGGCAAATCTTGTTGAGTGAGTTTGACATTGTCTACGTGACTTAGAAAGCAATCAAGGGACAGGCACTATCATATCACCTTGCCGAAAATCCCGTGGATGGAGAATACGAATCCCTGAAAACATATTTTCCTGATGAAGAGGTATCATTCATAGGAGAAGACATTGTAGAATCCTATGACGGTTGGAGAATGTTTTTCGATGGAGCAGCAAATTTTAAAGGAGTCGGCATAGGAGCAGTACTAATATTAGAAACCAGTCAGCATTATTTGGTGTCCGCCAAACTCAGGTTCCTGTGCACCAACAACATGGCTGAGTATGAAGCTTGCATCTTAGGGCTCAAAATGGTCATTTACATGAACATTCAAGAATTGCTAGTGATTGGAGATTCGGACCTACTCATACATCAGGTGTGTGAAAAATGGGTAACCAATAACTCCAAGATACTCCCGTATCTGCATCATGTACATGAATTGAGGAAAAGGTTCACGAAGATGGAGTTCCAACATGTTCCCAGAATCCAGAATGACTTCGTCGATGCATTGGCTACCCTATCATATATGATTCAGCATCCAGACAAGAACTTCATTGATCCCATTACAGTGAAAATCCATGATCAGCCAGCTTATTATGCCCATGTTGAAGAAAAAGCAGACGGAAAGCCTTGGTTTCATGATATCAAGGAATATTTGGCAAAAGGAGAGTACCCAGAGCTTGCAAATCCTACTCAGAAATGCACGCTTCAGAGGTTTTCCAATAATTTCTTTTACAGCGGAGGAATCCTGTATAAGAGGACTCCTGATTTGGGATTATTAAGGTGTGTTGACACAAAGGAAGCATCTAGGCTACTAAAAGAAATTCATGCTGGGACCTGTGGTCCGCATATGAATGGTTTTGTCTTAGCAAAAAAGATACTCTGAGCTGGTTACTTTTGGATGACTAGGAAAACGGACTGCATCCAGTATGTCCGGATATGCCACCACTGTCAGATACATGCAGACATGATAAAGATACCTCCAAATGAGCTTAATACAACAAGCTCACCATGGCCGTTCACCGCTTGGGGGATGGATGTTATTGGTCGAGCCCGCCGCTTCTAATGGGCACAGGTTTATCTTAGTAGCAATCGACTATTTTACCAAATGGGTAGAAGCAACATCCTATAGAGCAGTGACTAAGAAAGTCGTGGCAGACTTTGTCCGCGACCGCATTGTTTGTCGATTCGGGATTCCAGAGTCAATCATAACTGATAATGGCTCCAACCTCAACAGTGACCTGATGAAAGCTATGTGTGAAACCTTCAGGATCAAACACAAGAATTCCACAGCCTATAGACCTTAGATGAATGGAACCGTAGAAGCCGCCAATAAGAATATCAAGAAGATATTGAGAAAAATGATAGAGAAGCATAAACAGTGGCACAAGAGTTTACCATTTGCTTTATTGGGGTACTGCACCACAGTTTGCACATCAACCAGGGCAACTCCCTATATCCTGGTTTACGGTACAAAGGCAGTCATTCCTGCTAAGGTAGAAATTCCTTCCCTAAGGATCATACAGGAAGCTGAGCTCGACGACGTAGAATAGGTGAAAAGTTGTTACGAGCAGCTAGCTCTTATCGACGGAAAGAGAATGAATGCAGTTTTCCATGGTGAACTCTATCAAAATAGAATGTCCAAAACCTTCAACAAAAGGGTCAAGCCGAGACAGTTCACACTGGGGCAGCTGGTGTTAAAGAAAATTTTTCCGCATCAAAATAAAGCCAAGGGGAAGTTCTCTCCCAACTGGTAGGGTCTGTACATGATTCACAGGGTTCTGACGGGAGGAGCCCTCATACTTGCAGAAATGGACGGAGAAGTCAGGCCAAAACCAATCAATTCAGATGCAGTCAAGCATTACTATGTGTAATCTTTATGCTTCCCTTATATGATGTAATTTGAACTACGCCTAACCTGATTCCCGTTTAAGAGGGGATACATAAGCAGCCCTATGGGTTCGGTCACAATTCAATAAAAAATTCATTTCCTCCCGCAATTGGAAACTGGGGCAGAATTTTGAGGAGGACCCTCAAAATTCCAAAGTAATTTCAGCCGATCTTCGCAAGCAACTATCAGAAGTATCAACCCATTAAACTGGGGCAGAATTTTGAGGGTCCTCCTCAAAATTCCGTAGCAAGAGAGGTTGCAATGTCCTGAACCACGTCGCAGTCGTTGGTTCATCTCAAAGTTATTCTTAATTATATAATAATGTCATATTTTTCACGAAAATCATGCATATTTATTACTGAAACTGCTTTGTTTAGCAACGCTACCCCAATGATACATGCAGTATCACCAGATCAAAGCCGAGCAGGTCAAGCAGAGCCAACGGGGATACAAACGAACCTCCCCCCTTTGCAAAACTCACTATTTTTCTTTGGATGCAGGCACTCGGGTTGCGGAATCACCAAACATACTATACACTCACGAGATAAACATTGTTCAGGAATACAACTCTCAGAACTGTTGCACTTACCAACATTTGCTATCCATACACACCAACGACATTCCATGTGTCACAATGTCCCAGAAGTCACAATATCATAACCTGCTACTAGCTAAGGAAGCTCTATTAACATCCGCCATTTTATTTCTTGCATAAGGCTACTATTCTGCCTTCCGAGACTAAACGCTGTCTCCATCTGCATTGTTGCATTGCATAAGGCTACTATTCTGCCTTCTGAGACTAAACGCTATCTCCATCTGCATTTTTTTGCATTGCATAAGGCTACCATTTTGCCTTCCGAGGTTAAGCTCTACCTCCATCTACATCTGCATGGCTGAAAGATCGCCACCTACCATATTGCATGGCTAAAATATTGCCACATCTACATTTGTGTGGCTTAAAGATCGCCTCATGGCTGAAAGATTGCCACATACTATATTTGCATGGCTGAAAGATCGCCACCTACTACATTGCATGGCTGAAAGATCACCACATCTGCATTTCATGGGCTGAAATATCGCCACCTACTGCATTGCATGGCTGAAAGATCGCCACATCTGTATTTGCATGGCTGAAAGATCGCCACCTACTGCATTGCACGGCTAAAAGATCGCCACATCTGCATCTCATGGGCTGAAAGATCGCCACATACTGCATCTCATGGGCTGAAAGATCGCCAAATTATCCAAAGGCGTCATCGTTCGGAGGCATCACCTTTATAGCCCGAGAACACCATGTCATAGCCTGAGGATCCCTTTTAATCTCTTGCATATCATTATTCAAAGGCATCATGGTTCGGAGGCATCATCCTCATAGCCCGAGAGCATCATTTCATGGACTGCGAATCGTTTATTGCACGCTTTATGGCCCAGGACATCATGGTCTAAGGACGTCATTCTCATCATCCGAAGACAACATTCGTGGTCCGATGGGAATGCGCATCATGTTTAAATTTACACACAATATATGCTTGTATTTTTTATTTGCAGGTAAACCGGCGAGCAACGGCCATTTCGGCAGGAGCGATCCCGCTCCAGTCCCCGCAGCCATATCAGACCTTAGCCATTCACCCCGTCCAAGATATTGCGTCCGTTCTTGAAAAGTATCCATCGGCATACTCCGCCGACGGATCCTGAACTACATACGTCCTGATTCCTGAAAACCAGGGATATGTAAGTAGCTCAGAAGCCAGGGCGCAGCCTAAACCTTTTCGAACCGTTCCGCTCGGTCAAAATTGTCCATCATATATTTACCCGACAACTCTTTTATCCTTCCCGGGTAAAGAGGGGGAGTTGTTGATACCCAATTTTTTCCTATATATTTTATTAAGCAAAATACTTTCAAAATAGTATGTGTAGACATATATAAGTATGTCCAAATGATTATTATTTTCCTTAATTTTTAAAGATTTTAAAATCAATTTATTCCCCTATTTTATTCATAAAAACCCAGTAATAATTCCCAAAATTATCATTTTGGTGATTCATCTATTGGATTCTCATATTTATGTTAAAATAGCTAAGATAAGTTTTGCATATTTTTACAAATTTATTTAGTATTTTTAAAGCTAAATTGCATATAATTGCAATATTAGCCTCTTTTAAGATTTAATTGCGTTTATATTTATAGAATTAATTCCAGTATTTTTAAATTGATAATTTTATGTTATAAATCATTTTAGTACTTTTAATTTGTTTTCAGAATTTAATTTGCTATTTTTTATAAAATAAATGGGGAAAATAGATATTTAAAATCTAGCCAGATTCCATTTCAATTATAGCCTAAATTGTACCCCAATTTAAACCCAATTCCTACTCATACCCGACCCCAACCCAATTAAACTGACCCATACCCGGATCCCCACCTGACCTTTTAAATCTCAATCGTTGATCATTTAGATCAACGGCCACCGGCTGCCCTTTCCTAATTAAACCTAAAAGACCCCCCCAAACCCTTTCATTTGTCACCATACGCCGCCTCTGAAATACCTTCTCTCCCAAATCCTCTCTACAACACCCTCAAGCCTTAGCCGCCGCCACCCTAATCCGCCTAATCCACCCTAATCCATGGCCCTCCAAGGTCATCGGAGACCTGTATCAGCCTTCCATGGCTCCTATGTGTTTGTTCTTATGGTTTCAAGGCCAGACTATGAAGAACTTTGGTCCAGCCTTCATTTGATTTTAGCTCATAGATCTTCTCTGGTCATCTTTGACCTTTCTCCGGCCAGCCATGGCCATTCGAGTCAGACCTTTGACTCTCCTGGTTAGATCGGTAACTTTCAAGGCCTTTCTCGTTGCTTTTGGGTTCTTCTGAAACCCTAATCTCTAAGATCTTTCGATTTCTTTTAGATCTATGCTTGCTTTGGACTTTTAAGCATTTTTCTCAAAGTTTCTTTAACTTTGCTTTCAAAACTCTTTATCTTTTCCAATTAGGGTTTCCTATTAAATTATTTCAAAATCTCTTCTCTGACTTTTAATATGCTTAGATGTGTGTTTGTTTGTTTAAATTCTTGCTTGACTAGTCTGTTTACCATCTTTTGGACTCGTTGTTGTTAAAAACCCTAATTTCTTTTGGGTATCAGTCGAGTTATAAAAGTTGTTTGTTAGATGAGTGCTTGTTTAGTTAAGTTTTGTTTGATTTGTTTATTTATCATCTTTTAAGCTCTACTATTGTTGAAAAACCCTATGTCTTTGGGTCTGAAACTGTTCATTTAAATACTTGACTCGAAATTGAAGTTCCTTGTTTTAGAATCTCTTTTTCCTTCATGTGATTCCTCTTACTTTGGGTTTCTACTATCTTTAAAACTCGACTATGCTGGAAACCCTGACTTTTCAAAGGGTTTCTCATCTGTTACTGTGAGACCTTTGCATGCTTCTGATACTCTATTTTTCTTCACTATGGATTCAACTAGACTTGACCTATTTGACTATCATGCTTCAATGTTTGCTATCTACTGAACTTTGTGCTACTATTTCATGTTGTTTCTTTCGCCAATAGTTTGGCCTTGCATGTCTAGTGTTTGTGCACTCTATTTATATGCTGAGGTTCCTTCTTTGATTGATCTTCAATCTAGTGACTAATTTCAAAACCTTTCTTTTACGATTCTAATTTCACCCGCATGTCAAGATTAATTGATTCTTTTTCTTATTTTGCCTTGCTTAACCCTTGATTACTTACTCGATGGTTTTACTACTCCTTGTATGGCAACAATCATTCTGCTTACAAACTGATTTTCTTTCCTTATTTTGAGCCTGTCACTGCCCATTAAACAAGTGATCTCTTAATTAAAGGGGATTCACTTGGTTACCTGATTTTGACAGTTGATTATTTCCATATTTATATTGAACTTTACTTATTACCTTATTTCTCACATGTTTTCAAAGGGCCATAAATACCTTGCACCCCTCTTCTTTCAAACAGACGAACACATGAGTTCAGAACACACACTTCACTAAAAGCTCTCTCTCTTTTTTCTTTGTTACTACTTATGTTGCTGCCTTATCTAGCCGGCTGAAAGCCAAGGCTAGGCTGAGGAAATTTACCTGATTTTCTTTCTGCATTTTCTTCTTTGCTGGTATGTTCTGATTAATCTTCAGCATCAACAAAAACATGTTTATTCACTATTTCCTACACTCTTGCTTTTTTCCTGCTTGTGTTTAATCGAGTTTCATTCCTAAGCATGCTATAATCTACCTCTTTCATTTTCTGAATTAATGTTTCCCTTATGAATGAACTCTGTCAGTTACCCATGAATCCCAACCCCCATCCCCTATGTGTTTGTTTGGTTTGAGGGTATGTCAGCATCAGACATTACTGTGCATGACCTAAACCTGACCCTACTTGGGTCATATGTTGCCTATCCTCTCTATGTGTTATGTCTTTTGGCTGGTTTATGGGCATGCCAGCTTCACTTATTGATGTGCATATCCAAATTTAACCCCTCTCAGGGTCACATGCCACCTGCAATGTATTCCCAAACCCCTGCCCCTTTGTGCAATTGCTGATGATGTGTAATTACTACTATTTTTCAAACTACCCTTACCCCTTACTCTTCTCAATCTAGTTTTAAACAACTCTCTGCTCCTGCACTTCCACTATACTCTTAGACTTAGGTTATGTCCCTGTTGTGTGAGCCTTGCTTTGGGACCCATGAGCTCCCTCTGAACTTGGACAAATAAGGGTTGGCCCTTCCATACCGCACTCATCTCTATCTAGTTATGCAACTTGGGTGTGAGCACTGTTCGGGGTTCTCTTGAGACCTTTAGGGAACTTTGACGCACTCAAGTCTGAGAAAGGCTTTGAAACAATGGCATTTGAGGTGGTTTATTTCATAACTCAGAGAGGAAGTCAAGAATCAGGCTTCCTCTGGTTGTAACTTTTTCTTTTGTACTTCCTTGATGTAATTCATTATTCAGTTTGTAATAATTTTTTAATAAACATTTGGGGTTTGGCCAGTGAAAAAGGGGCTGGTAATTATGCATGCTTAAGGGTAGAAATCATGCCTATAAGATCCGTTGTTTAAATTCTACATGATTTAAGTTTTGCATTTAGAAATCACTCCTATAGGATCTGTTGTTTAAATTCTACATGTTTTAAGTTCTGCATTTAGAAACCATGCCTATAAGACATGTTGTTTAAATTCTACATGTTTTAAGTTCTGCATTTAGATACCATGCCTATAGGATCTAAACTCTGCATGATTAACTCTACACTTATAAAACCTGTATATAGGACTTGTCTCAAATTCTGCATTACCATACTTAGATACCATGCTCTTAGGATCTAACTGGTTATAATTTGGCATCATGTCATTGTTTAAAATTAGTACCCCTTTCGTAGAAGTCTTGCCTATAGGAATACTGCATGTTCCAATTCACGTTCGACTAGATATTATGTCTATAGGAATTAAATTAGTAATAATAAATGTTTATAGAATCCGAAATTAGACTAATCTAAAATCAGTTGTCCTCAACTAGTTTTTAAACAACTCTCTCACTTCCTATTAGTACAGTTTATAAAGCATGCCTATAAGATTTCAAATCGTTCATTTTCAATTGTTACTGCTTTGCCTCATTCTGAATGGATACCATATCTATAGGATCTCACCTAAACGCTTAGGCAAGCCTTAAGTGATAATAACCATAAAATTGAATCCGCCTTCGTTTAATAATAATTGATACAACTAGTAGGCATGTCTGATTCAGACTTCTTATCTGAGTTATGTAATAAACTGGTCTGCCTCAACAAAATTGGAATTCCCTCATGTTAATATTTTTAAAATTCAGACCCTAAATGTATTTTTAAGTCATGTTATTTATGTGTTTTCACTTGAGGAGGTATACATGAGCCTTTATTTGTTTACATGCTTCCCCTAATATGAAATATTATGTGTTTTGTATGTCGCCTTAGATTTTTCACCTTTTGAAACCAAAAGTCAGCCTAAAATCCCTCCCCTTTAGGAATAGTAGTCCTAAGTTCCTCTGGGACTGATAGGAATGAGACGGGTAACAACATGCAATAGAGATCGAGAACAATTTGCACTTTAATATCTTAACAGGGTGGGAAGGATAGATATGAATATGATGACCGGTGCGTTAATGCCACGTGTATCCCCTCTTATGAGTAGTGTCATACCGGGTATGGCATTGATGTGATTCATATTATATATAAACCTAGGACTCCTTTTCCCTTTTATTTGCAGACTTTTTTTCAAAACCCTTCTCTTAATTGTTCTTTCTAACTCTTATATGTTTAAATTTAAATCTCCTACTATTTGAGCCTATGCTTGTCTACTTTCTAAATTGCACAAATTCACAATAAACTATCTGGTCGGGAACCACACTAGTGGATCCTGAGGGGTGCCTAACACCTTCCCCTTGGGGTAATTTCAAGCCCTTACCCTGTCTATGGTTATCAAACGTAGTTGTAGTTGAACCCCATAGGTGCCCTAACACACCTTAAAATCATTAGGTGGCGACTCATCAAAATCGCAAAACCCCTTTCCCAAAAGGAAAGAGGTGTCCTAGCCAAAAAATGTCATAAACCCGATTTGGCGAGAAAAAGGAGGTGCGACACTGCTTTGCCAACTGCTTCTTGTAGACCATGCTTCTAAGCTAGTGGAGTATGCATTGTTCTTACATTTGCCATATCCAATTTTCTAATTAGGTCATTTTCATTGCTTTGATTCAAGTGGATTCCTCAAGGAAAATAGCTTACTTCAATACCCAAAAAGTAACTCAAGGGTCCAAGATCCTTCTTAGCAAATTCATGTCCCAACTTTTGCACTACTTCCCCTATCTGTCTTGAGTTGCTTCCTATCATAATTATATCATCTACATATAACAGAAGAAATATTATTCCTTTTGCAGCATGAAGAGTAAATAAGGAAGAATTAACTCTACTGCATTTGAAACCAAGATGAATTAAGAATAGGCTAAATCTCTCAAACCAAGAGCCATATAGTGCCTTCTTTAAGAGACAAAAATGATCAGGATATATTGAATCATTTATCTGGTGGTTGAATCATATAAACTTCTTCCTGTATATGACTATGTAGGAAAGCATTCTTAACATCTAATTGCTTAATGAACCAATGTAAAGTGACAACAACAAAGAGAATAACTCTTATAATTGTAGCTTTGACTACTGGACAGAAGATTTCTTCAAAATTAATCCCTTCAAGTTGTGAGTATCCTTTAGAACCTAGCCTTGGTTTGTGTCATTCTATTGACCCGTCTGGCTTCATTTTTTTCTTTAAACGCCCACTTAGACCCTACTACATTTATTGTTGGAGTTATGGGAACAAACATCCAAGTTTCATTTTGATGTAAGACTGTTAATGTTTCTTGCATTGCTTTAAGCCAGTGAGGGGAACTAAGTTTGTTTGTATATCGGCTAGTGAGGTATGAGTTATAGGAAGAGAATTAGCTTTGAATCTGGTGACCATTATATGTTTTTGAGTAGTGGTTTCAGGTTCAACCTAAACCACATTTTCTACTGGAGTTTCTGCTGGAGGTGTTTCATCCTGGGCATTGAAAAAGTGTGACAAGTCCACTTCTAACTGCAATCCTCTTGGATCTGTCATTGTGAACTACATAGGTGTTTCATCTGAGTAAGAGACCGATGAGTGCAATTCATAAATGTCTGAGTTTTCCAAGTTTGTACAAGGTTTAGAAACATTATTTATGATCTACTCCACAGCCTCATAATGATCAGACTCAATAGCATTATTGTGATCAGTTGTTGGAATAGCTATTTGAGAAGCAACACCATCTTTTTGATCAACAACATCAATATTTTTTTCAACAACTTGATCATTTGAAACATCAGCTGCAGCAACATCAAGATCAGCTCCCAACACTTCCACAGCTGCAGTAGGATGTGATTCTGAGAAAAATTCAAAAAATATGGCCATATGACTAGAGTCATTTGATGCACTATCAGTCTTGTTTTCCTATACATAAGAAAGTGTTAGTTCATCAAAGACAACATGTCTTGATACAAAACCTTCCTTGTGGATGGATGATAACACCGATAGCCTTTATGCAAATTGATGTACCAATGAACATACATGGATATAACTTGGGTGAGAACTTGTGTTTTCCTTTTAAGTAAGGGGGAAACATACACCCCAAATAGTTTCAAATTATTGTAATTAGGGTGTGAACCGTGTAAGTTATGAAATAGTGTTTCTTTTTAAGCATATATGATAGCAACCTGTTTATCAAGAATACTGTTGTGAGAAATGCTTCAGTCCATAGGTATAAAGATAACTTAGCATGTAGCAGTATTGTCAAACCTGTTTTCACTATATGTCTATGCTTGCTTTCTGCAATGCTATTTTGTTCAGGAGTGTGAGGACATGAAATATGTCTTATAATGCCATAATTTTCTAAGTACTTACTTCTGAACTTGAAAATTCACCACCTCCATCACATTAAAAGTTCTTGATAATCTTTGAATACTGTTTCTCAACCATTTTTGAAATTTGACAAATGTCTTAAAATCAGATTTTCTTTTTAAATGATACAGCCAAGTATATCTATTGCGATCATAAAAAAATAAAGCATAATATTTCATATGTTGGGAGGATTCAACAGGAGCAGATCCCTTGAAGTCGCAGTGAATTTTCAATAAAGGTTCATTCTCAACTTTATTTCTTAATATGAATGGTAGTTTACAACTTTTTCCCATTTGATAACTAACACAAAATGTAGGAGTTTTATTCCAACATGTGACATTCATACACTTATTGTTACTAAGTACTTATAAGGACCTAGAATTTGGATGCCCAAGTCTGACATGCCAAATGTCACTAGAGCTCCTTCTTATCTGTGTGCATTCAAAGCAAGCAGGTTGTCCACCTTCAAGGTATATATCTCTACTATTTTAGCACCCTTGATCATCAGTTTCCTTGTCCTCTTGTCCTTTACAACAAAAGAGGCTTCCCCAAACTTAATGGAGCAGTAATTATCTCTTGCAATCTTACTTACAGATAATAAGTTCCTTTAGAGTTTAGGAACAACTAGAACTTCACTCATCCTTAAACCAGAAATTGTTCATTTTCCAATATGTATGGTATCTAGTTCTTGTACATTTCTTACTATAATTTTATCATTTCTGTTGTAAAGTTTAAGGTTGTATAAGTTATCTGAATTGTTAATCATGTGAGTACTTGCCCCATAATCTATATAGTTAGCATTATCTCCACCACTTTGATAGTTCACATTGAGTGTAGCAAGAGCCTGTGATAGATCTTTTGGTGCTTGATAAGAAAAGTTTCACCTGTAGAAGCACTTTATTGCAGTATGATTATTCCTGCCACATATCTGGCAGATTGGTGATCTTGAGTTTTTCTGTCCCTCAGATGCATTTTCAAATCCTTGAGAGTTTGTATTATTGTTCTGTCCAGCAAGACTGAAGCCTCTTCCCTTTGAGCTGTAGTTCATGTTGCTTCTCTTGTTTGAGAAGTTTCCTCGACCTCTGTTGTTGTATGTTCTTTGTGATGCAAATTCTATATTGTGATTTACTTGTTGTGAATTATCTCCTTCATTCTCTCTGTAATCAAAGCCTCTTAAAAAAGTGACCAACTAACTCAGAGTTGGATAAGGTGCTTTGCCAAGCATCACAGTTCTAAATGTTTTGTATTTAAGGCCCAAACCTCTAGCAAAATTTAATGACCTTGCTATCAATATTTACAGGCTTGTGTATGATAGCCAATCCATAAAAAATGCCTTTGAATTCCTTTAGATACCCATCAATGGTTCTTTTTTCAAGCTTGATGGTTTGAAGTTGGTGCTTCAACTGGAATTCCTTGTCTTTTGTTGCCTGCAGATAAGTTTCTTCCAAGCATTCCCACATCTGTTTAGAAGTTTTCCATCCCATAATGAGATACATACTCTCTTCTGATATTGTCCTAGATATTCAACTCTTTAACAACACATCTTTTCAGCCCAATTATCAACAATATCAGCCTTTTTATCATTTTTTGTCAACTTCTTTGCCACTATACTTATCACTCCTCTCACTAGTGCCTTATACATTTAGAATTTCTAGATTTCCCTCGTGAGATAGTTCAATCTCATTACTTGGATAAGTTGCATCATTTGTATTCTTCATATTAGATAGTTAGAGGGCTTCAACTTCACGGGGCATGAAGAAATGAGATGAGGAAGGGAGGCTATTGAAAAGGTGTCGGAAACCATATGAACAAGACATTATTATGTAGCAAGAACTGAATTTTGGCAGCCGAATTAGCTGTAAAGAAGCTTTGATACCATGTGATTATTATGGCACAGAGACAATGTCGAGAAGGCAATGTACTGATATATTAAGCAGTTACATAAGCTTATGTATTTATACATGATATTGATCATATATTTTAGGTTAAACAACATAGAGTAGAACTGTCATAGGATGACTAATACAAGAGTCCTAATTCTGATAGACCAAAGGTAAGTGATCGAGTAGTTATCAAGTTTGTTAACCTGATCATTATCTTCAACACTCTTATGCGATGAAAGTAACAACATCACCAAGCTCATCTACGATCCAAGTTGTCATGAACGAGCATCGATGATTGCTTTGAGAAGAGTTATTTTACTCGAACATGTTCAATCAAAATAATACTTTTTAGGGCAATTAGAGATGTTCTTTCGACTTAATTTTACAGGATCTTACTTGTAAGTTTTAAATATAATTTAAATAAAAAAACAGAATCATCTCTAATTAATTTTGATTAAGTATTATATAAATTTTAAATAAAATCTCATCAAGTATCACTCAAAATCCATAATAATTAAGTGATACGAGAATAATTATTTTACTCGAACTTGTTCTATTGAAACAATAACTTTTAAGGCAATTAGAGGTGTTTATCATTTGGTTTGGCCCATATTACAAGATCTTACTTGTAAGATACAACAGTAGCAACAAAAAAAAATTCAGTGTAATCCCACAAAGTAAGGTCTGGGGGGGAGGGGGGAGGGGAGAAGGGTAGAGTATACACAGATCTAACCCTTACCTTGTGAAGGTAAAGGATCTTACTTGTAAGATATTTAGTAAATAGAGTGGTCATCTCTAATTAACATTCATTAAAAATTATATCAAATTCAAATAAAACTTCACTAAGTATTGCTCAAGCTTCATCCTGATCAAGTGCTTCAAGAATAGAATATTTTACTCGGACATGTTCTATCGAAACAATACCTTTTAGTGTAATTAGAAGTGTTCATCGTTCTATTCGACCCAATTTTGCAGAAGCTTACTAACTTTGTAAGTTTCGCACATAATTAAAATTAATAGGGTGATCATCTGGGAAGATTTGATAAATTGTAAAAAAAAGGATATGACTTTTGACTCTCATCCTTTATGATCATAGCATATGCTTGATTCAAATAGGCGCTACGACTTTCATGAGAATCTTCCTGCAAGCATGCTCATATGACTCATTGAGACCACTGAGGAATTGTAGTAGCCTATGACACTGCGAATTTTCAATATAGTCTTTCAATTTGGGACAATCACAACTTGGTGAAGGAACTAGGGCATCACACTCTGCCCAAAGCGCTTTCAACTTAGTAAAGTAAGCCCCCACTGAATTAGCTCCTTGCGAGATTGTGGTGATTTTCCTATATTGCTGAAATATGCGCTCACGATTCACATTATCAAAGTGTTCCATCAGATCCTTCCAGACCAGATGTGTATTTGGTGCATATACAATCCCACTAAGCATGTCTGGTGATAGCGTGCTCATAATCCAAGATAAGACAATTGCGTTGTAGATTTCCCGACATGCAATTCAGTCTTGAACTGGTCCTTTGTACACGTATACAAACCCTTATTTTTCGCTTAGCTTGAAGTGTGACTCACATCAACCTACGCTAAAGTCCATAATTCTCAGATCATGTCAATTTCACTAGAATTAGAATAGATCCAAAAGTATTAGAAGGATTAACATACAATGGATGTGTGTGATCAATTTTCTCTTCAATTTCGTCGTTCACCATTGACAAAAATCAGAGGAATCATAGTAGAGAAAAAGATGAAGAAGACCAGACACGAAATCAATTACTAAAATTTCACGAGCGTATGATCGAGTCACTGCTTTGCTACCATGTTAGTTTTCTCAATATGGAGCTCAGTCTCTTTCATCCATGACGATAGAGAGAAGATATTTTGGGAGAGAAGAAAATTGTTCTATTGATTATCTCTGAAATGTACAAGTATAATCTCTATTTATAATCAACTCACTAACTGACCAATAACTAACTAACTAACTAACTATACAGCTAATATCGAGCGCTCAACTAACTACTAATTCCAATAATATCGTATGTTTTTAGTATAATTTTTTGTTTGATTTATCATCTATTAAGATTTACATTGTTAGCTTTCACACATGCGCTATTATTTTGATCTCAACACTATTACTGCATTCATAGCAAACAATGGATGCACACGTCAACTAACCTATAAAATGAGTTTGACGGTGCTACAAACAAAAGAAACATTTGACCATTAAATGACGAGATTATAAACAAACAAAGAGGCACACATTAAATAACCTATAAAATGAGTTTCTATCCAACTGTAGCCCTAACTAATTAGTACTTAACTAAGACACACTTCTGAAATCTTGTCAATGTAGTTGGACTAATAACAGAACCAGCCATGTCCAACTTGTCCTCAAGCCCAAAAAGCTGGTGGCAGTATGTCATCAGTGACATAAACTAGCAAGTGCGTGTGTATATGTCAGAGATAGAGGTTTAAATACGAATTTTGTCGAACTCACTAGTTTTTGTACAAATAATATATTTGTATTAAGAAAATTATTAAATATGCACACATATTAAATTTATTACGTACCTAATTATTAGTATTTGAAATCATCATTATAAAATTCATAACTCATAAAGTTGAAATCATGGTTCCGACCTTGGTTATGTATATAGAGTCAAAAGCCCCATGAGATTTCAGAATCTTCAGATGGAGCTAGAGATAGACCTAGCTACTTCTTTCTGCAAATAAGACCAAAACTAAAGTCAAAATTTCTCCAGGGATATGTTTATGAGTGCTACATGACATACAAGAAGGTAAAATCAAGAAAAGACATGCTTGAGCAAAAGCATGCACAAGCAAGGCATGTGTTTGATGAGCAATTGGTTCTTTAAAAAAAAACAATTAAGATTGAGATTTAGCAACTTATTAGCTAGGGAGCACCCATGTGTCCACTTATTATAATAACACAAATAGTTCTCCATGTGAATAAATGATGGAACAACAAGCTATTTTCCCACATGCATTGCATTATAAGTTATGCATTGCAATAATTCAAGAGCACTTGTAACTTTTCCATTTTATTTCCAATAATATAAATCCAATAAGAACGTTGGTATCTAGTAAGTTTTGAATGGTGCTGTAATATTCAAAAATAAAATTCCGCCTATTCTAAACTTACGAATGTGAAACTAAGAATAAAGTATTAGAACTTTCAAAATTTTGAACTAACCCGTCTTACTAGATTTAGAGGACACGTTAAAGTACTGTATAATTTTCTAGGTGAAATTATGAAAAAAGAAAATTCCAAATTGTATAAGTGCTTTTTCGTGCTCTTCCTTTTTTCAATTTAGGTGAACCCATTTGACTTGGCACGGAGTTTAAGAAAAGAGAGAAGACTTTTGAACTTGTAGTGTAAAATAAGCACATATATTTTGTGTGGCTATAAATTATTGCATAAAGGTAAATTATTTCCAAATAAGGAAAGGAGTCATTTTTTTGGCACAGACCAAAAAGAAAATAGATTCACAAACGGAAGGAGTATTATATTGTTTTCGTGATCAATTTTTAAAGTCTTTGCCAGCCAAGGGCATGATCTAGAAAATGGTGCAAAGAAGCTAAAGAAGAGGAAACTGGTAAGAGAAGGAAACGAAAGAGCAGAGAGAAGCAATATTAAAAATGAGAAAGGTTTTTATCGTGTATAGTGTTGGAAGGAACAAGTGCGGGAATCATAGTGTCAGAAACATGTATTGGTTTTGTAGGACTAGCTAGTGCCCTCCATAACTCCAACCCACTTCATAACCACCCCCCCCCCCCCCAAAAAAAAAGTTCCTACTACTTCCCTCCAACTTTGGTGTTTGTAACTTTGTATGTATAATAGTATATTATAGCACTAAATATTAGTACTAATATATTATATGTAGTAAATATGCATAATATAGCAATATTTTTTGAAGTATAAAAGAAATTGTATGCAGCCGTATGTAAGGTGAGCTTTTACTCACCCATTACCCTTTTCTCTCTCTTTGTTGGCCAAACAATATAATGGAAATTTCTTTAATAGTTTGGCTGTGTCCCCTGCAAGTAATCAAACATCATAGATTGGGCCATCTTACCATTTTAATTATGAATTCCTAAGACTAGCTTGAATCCCAACGTTTGGTTACTCTACTAAACGTTTAAACTTTAAACTGTGTTGATTATATGACAGTTTATGAAGATAAGGAGTAGAGTATAGGTTTTACGTTTTTACAAGAATGACTTGAACATCGTTTGGAATAACAATATTGAAAATTGCTTAAATATTGCAAAATAATAGAAAACTCACTAGCAAAAGAAACTTTAAGCACATAACAATCTCAACCCCTATACGATTTTCCCCCTATTCCTTAAGAATTAAGATCATTAAGGGTCGAAAGTGTGTAAATTGTCGTACAAGAGGAAAAGTTACTCCGTAAGAAATCAAATAAATTCAAAAAACATAAAGCATAACGACTACTTGAATGTGTGGAGAACTAATACTTCCTAGTTCCTACCCTTATCAAGCGTTTGTTAATGGTTGTAATTAACCTTTCAGTAAACAAATGTGTTTAATTTTTTGTTAGTTAAAGATAATAAAAAATGTAGTGAGTTAAAAAAAAGGGAAAAGGGTTCAAAATGCTCCTAAACTATTGGAAAAGGTTTAAAAATACCCTTCATCTACCTATTGGGCTTAAAATAGCCTTACATCCACCTTTTTGATTTAATTATGCCCTTTTACTGTTAAGTCAATGCAGAATTAAAAATTATTATTATTCTTTTTGTAAAACTTAAAAAAAAATTACAAAATATTTTCGTTTTTTTAAACTAATGCACTGGTAGTGCACTAATTTAGTAAAGTCTACTTCTTCTTTTTTTCAAGTTTTTACAAAAAACAATTCAGTTTTTACAAAAAATATTTTTTAATCATTTTTTTCAGTTTTTTTAAAGAATTTTTGGTAAAAACAGAAAAAATGTTTTTAATAAAATAATTTCGTTTTTTAAAAACTGCACAAAATATTTTTTTTCATTTTTTCAGTTTTTAAAATAAAAATAAAACGAAATGCTTTAAAAAAAATGAAAAAAATCAAAAATAAATATTTTTCAAAAATGAAAATATTTTTTTTAGTTTTTAAAAAACGAAAATATTTTATTTAAAATTTTTTTTTTCTGTTTTTACAAAAAAGAAAATCTTTAAAAAAATGAAAAAAAATGTTTATTTTATAAAGACTGAATTGTTTTTTTTGTAAAAACTGGAAAAAAAATAAGAAGACTTTACTAAATTAATGGATTATTGGTGCATTAGTGTAAAAAACGAAAATATTTTGCAAAATATTTTTTTTAAGTTTTACAAAAAGAATAATTATTATTTTTAATTTAGCATTGACCTAACGGTTAAAGGGCATAAGTGAACCAAAATAGTGGATGGAGGGGTATTTTTAGCCTAATAGGTGGATGAAGGGTATTTTAAAACCTTCTCCAATAATTTAGGGGCATTTTGAACCCTTTTTCATTAAAAAAATGGGCATAAAAGATGTCACTTTTTTTTTGCAGTAAATTAAGTATTTGTTTCCCTCCCATTCCTATATTTTACACACCTGTTACACACCTGTCACACCCCTTTTTCAAACAAACCTCACTTAACCCTCTTAAAATAATAAAAAAAAAGATTTAGTAAGGCTTGAAAAAGTTTTCCAATTTTGAAAGTGACAAAATTTTCTGTTCGAAAGGATTAGCTCAGAGTCGCCACCTGACATTTGATATCGGTGTGTCAGGTCACCGTTTCTTCTAAAAATAATTTTTCCTTTCAAAACACTTGAGACTCCAAAACTAAGTTTGCACCAGAGATTCGGGTAAGGGGGTTCATTTGAATCGGGAAAAAGGTGTTAGGCACTCCCCAAATCCCGTGAAGGTCACGGTTGCGTACTCGATCTAGTTGGCTTTTAAAATATTCGAATTGAGGTAATAACACACAAAAAGAAAAATAAACACAAAAGAAGCTCGAGGTCGTCCCCATCTAAATGAAAGAAAATTAAAAGAAGAAAACTTAAAGTTCTACATTATCGTACGCTACTTCTGCTACGATGTTCACCACGACCTTCAATTACAGAATACTACGGCACATACCTCGGATAAAAATATATATAAATCCCTCAGGGCATTCCCCGGATAAATTTAACTAAGGGAACGACCTTTCGCCTAGAAATTAACAAGAATCCTACGGCTTGCCTACCCAAGCGTGGCCGGCCTAAAACATGCTCCTAATATCAATATGATAAAATAACTTATCCAATGGACATGTATTTATTCTTAAACCCATTTTGCTTTGCCTTTTTATTCTCTAATACCACGATCAACTAATTAGAATTCTTAATTTGATTCATCATTAGTCTACTAGGCTTATTTGTTTGCTTAGGAAATCATAAATCAGTAAACATTCAATATAGTTACGTCATATGCACATAATTAAATGGACTAAACTAAACCAGAATTCCCTTCGATATCAAAACAAATGAGGAAGATTCACTAAGATAATTAAGAGCAGAGTTTAGAATTAGACCTCACGGAGAACAAATTTCCACAGCGAAACTTCAAGAAAATTCTGCTGTTTGTTGCTGTCCGGAAAAGTGAACTTCACGCAGCAGTAACCAAGAAGAGTGGGGATGACGGAGAAGGAGCAGCAGCGACACCAGTTCCTATAAAAGAATCAGGCCACGTGTAGTTTAGAAGTGAGAAGGATGATGGAGTACCGAGGTGGAGAGCCGGTCGAGGTACCGTCGAGATTTCGGTCCGCGGTTCCTGCCATTACATCGAAAATAAAAGGGAAAAACTACAACAAAAGTAAAAGAAAATACAAAATCATATCTACTTCTTGTCTTGAATCTTCCTTGAATCTCTATTTGATCATCAACATGAGACTGAAAAGTGGACCCTGTTCTTCAGGCGGGCTCCTGCTGCTTCTTGAATTTGTAAATTGAAAGAAACTCTAAAATGAATTCTCTCGTTCTCCAGGTGGGTGCCTGATTTCAAAAACTTGAACAGTATTCCCTCATTATCCAGGTGAGCGCCTGATTACAAAACTTGAATTGTATTCCCTCGTTATCTAGGTGGGCGCCTGATTACCAAAACTTGAATTGTATTCCCTTATTATCCAGGTGGGTGCCTGATTACCAAAAACTTGAATTGTATTCCCTCATTATCCAGGTGGGTGTCTGATTACCAAAAACTTGAATTGTATTCCCTCATTATCCAGGTGGGCGCCTGATTACCAGAACTTGAATTGTATTCCCTCGTTATCCAGGTGGGTGCCTGATTGCGAAAAACTTGAATTCTATTCCCTCGTTTTCCAGGTGGGCGCCTGATATTGCAACAAAACAGACAAAATAAAAGAAATTTGTCTGCCCCAGTTTGGGATCTGGGCATACTTGTGAGTGTTAATCGGATCATGTTACCTATAGAGCTCTAGGAATTCAAAAGCTAAATCTCATTATCCAGGAGGGTCATGAAAATTTAAAAACTAAATCCCATTATCCAGGAGGGTCCTGAATATTTAAAAACTAAATCTCATTATCCATGAGGGTCCTGAGAATTTAAAACTAAATCCCATTATCCAGGAGGGTCCTGAAAATTTAAAAATTAAATCTCATTATCCAGGAGGTTCCTGAGAATTTAAAACTAAATCTCATTGTCCAGGAGGGTCCTGAAAATTTAAAAACTAAATTCCATTATCCAGGAAGGTCCTGAGAATTTAAAACTAAATCTCATTGTCTAGGAGGGTCCTGAAAATTTAAAAACTAAATCCTATTGTCTAGGAGGGTCCTGAGAATTTAAAACTAAATCCCATTATCTAGAAGGGTCCTGAAAATTTAAAAACTAAATCCCATTATCCAGGAGGGTCCTAAAAATTTAAAAACTAAATCACATTGTCCAGAAGGGTCCTGAAAATTTAAAAACTAAATCTCATTGTCCAGGAGAGTCCTGACAATTTAAAACTAAATCCCATTATCCAGGAGGGTCCTGAAAATTTAAAAATTAAATCTCATTATCCAGGAGAGTTCTAAAAATTTAAAAACTAAATCTCATTATCCAGGAGGGTCCTGAAAATTTTAAATTAAATCCCATTATCCAGGAGGGTCCTGAAAAAACTATTAAATTAAACCTCATTATCCATGAGGGTCTTGAAAACTATTAAATTAAATCCCATTATCCAAGAGGGTCTTGAAAATTTAAAAACTAAATCCCATTATCCAGGAGGGTCCTGAAAACTTAAAAACTAAATCCCATCATCCAGGAGGGTCCTGAAAATTTTAAATTAAATCTCATTATCCATGAGGGTCCTGAAAACTATTAAATTAAATCTCATTATCCAGGAGGGTCCTGAAAACTATTAAATTAAATCCCATTATCCAGGAGGGTCCTGAGAATTTAAAACTAAATCTCATTATCCAGGAGGGTCTTGAAAATTTAAAAACTAAATCCCCTTATCCAGGAGGGTCCTGAAAATTTTAAATTAAATCCCATTATCCATGAGGGTCCTGAAAATTTTAAATTAAATCCCATTATCCAGGAGGGTCCTGAGAGCTTTTAAAATTAAATCCCATTATCCAGGAGGGTCCTGAAAAGCCGAAAATGAATTACCTGAACCATGCTCTCTTCTGGGAGGATTCTGAACAGAATTTCTTGCCCCTGAACCACGCCTTCTTCGTAGGAGGGTCCCTGTGGATTAACAAATTCTCTTGCCCCTGTTTCAGACAAATAAAATCTTGTTAGTTTGAGAACGTGATGGTTAGTTTGTGGCATCATTGTTGAGCGTCTGCTTCTGCCATCGCCATGCTTCATTCTGATTAGCTGTTTCGGGCTAGCAAGGAGTTGTTTGACCTTTTAATTGGAATTGGACCACAAAACCTCTGCATAACCTGAATCTCTCATGCTTGCTTGTTGCATTGTGTTTTCATTTTGAAAGTTGTTGAATCCTTGTATTTTCTCAAAATTCAAGATTCACTTGATTGCCTGAACCTCAGTTATCACCATACTGCCTATTCTAAATCAAGTCAATTGTGATGTGCCTGGCCGGACTCCGCTTTGTGCAATTCAGAAGCTGGTAGTAGGCTTTGAAATCCGTTCCTGCCTGTTCACAAGGCTGACTCAAAAGAGACCCATAAAGATAGACTCAAAGAGCAAAGTGAAATGATTTTTGACAAAAAGGAACAAAGGAAAATTTTTGAGCACAGATGACTATATGAAGAAGAATGAGAAAAGAAGACTTATTTGAGGGAAGCAGCCAGCTCCAATGATCATGACATGCATTTTAGATCGATCAGCCTAATCCGTCCAACCAATCATATTTTCAGTTCATGTCCTGTCTTCATACTTCAAAACCGGGCTTTCACTGATCCAAATTCTCTGTAAAGTCATGAGCCTCATTCGACTTGTAGCGCCCCAAAGGGTTTTCACCAACAAGCCTCTCTCATTTTTTCATCTCTCAACTCAACATCGTCTTATGGTGCCCGCGAAGGTTTTCACCAATAAGACTCTCTCATTTTAAATTTTCTCTCAGCTCACCATCGCCTTACGGTGCCCGTGAGGGTTTTCACCAATAAGACTCTCATTTTAAATTTTCTCTCTTGCGCCCGTGAACAAAGTGTTACCCATGATGTAAATCATACCTCTATCTCGCTTGACTTGGCATCCTCAAAGATTGATCGGAAGGTCTTTCTTTGGACCGTAATGTAGACTTTTGGAAAGGGTTAGAAAGAAAGGGTGACATGAAGGCTCAAACTAACTTAAGATGAAGGGGTCAAAATTACAACTTTTGGAATCAGATCTTTTCAAAACCAAAACTTCTGCCCCAGTTTCTTTGGGTCTGGGGAATTTTTATTTTTATTTTGATGGGACCGAACCGTAAGGCTGCCTACGTATCCTTAAGAGGAATCAGGTCAAACGTAGTTCAAAAGGAAGTTATTTGTTTTTGTTGCTTTTCTTTTCTTTTTTCTTTTTTTCTTTTTCTTTTTTTTTCTTTTCTCTTTTTTTTCTCTTTTTTTCTTTTTCATTCTTCTTATTTTTCATTCATTCATTCATCATCATTTTTTCGTTCTCTAATTCTGTTACTGATTCCAAAAGAAGGGTACGAAAAAAAAAATAAAGCTCAAAAGGGGTAACAAAGGATGAAAGTGTTTAGGTAGCGGAACAAAATGCCCTCGTCATTTCAACTTTGAACATGCCAAGTACAAAATACAACTGAAGGTAAGCAAAGAAATCATATATAGTACCTCTTAACTACATCAGAATTAATAGCCATATCTACATATTTGTCTTCTATGTCTGTTAAATACAAAGCACCAATGGGAAACATTCTTGTCACTATGAACGGCCCCTGCTAGTTTGGGGCGAACTTGCCTTTAGCTTCAGCCTGATGAGGAAGGATGCGTTTCAATACCATCTGGCCCACTTCGAATTTCCGAGGACGCACTTTTTTGTTGTATGCTCTTGCCATTCTCTTCTGATACAATTGACCATGATATACTGCAGCTAACCTTTTCTTATCAATCAAACTCAACTACTCTAGCCGGGTTTTGACCCACTCATCATCATCAATTTCAGCTTCTGCAACGATCCGAAGGGATAGAATCTCAACTTATGCAAGTATAACTGCCTCAGTTCCATATACCAGTAAATAAGGAGTTGCACCTACTGAAGTGCGAACAGTAGTGCGATAACCCAGTAAGGCAAAAGGCAACCTTTCATGCCACTGTCTAGAACCTTGAACCATCTTACGAAGTATCTTCTTTATGTTCTTGTTAGCAGCCTCAACAGCTCCATTTGCCTTGGGGCGATACGGAGTGGAGTTCCGATGCATGATCTTGAATTGTTGGCATACTTCTTTCATCAAATGACTGTTGAGATTAGCGGCATTGTCTGTGATGATCACCTTGGGAATTCCGAACCGACAAATGATATTTGAATGAACAAAATCCACCACCGCCTTCTTAGTCACGAACTTGAAAGTTACAGCTTCGACCCACTTGGTAAAGTAATCAATGGCCACCAGAATAAACCTATGCCCATTTGACACTATCGGCTCAATTGGTCCAATGACATCCATGCCCCAAGCAACAAAGGGTCAAGGTGCAGACATTGTGTGTAACTCAGATGGGGAGAATGAATCAACTCACCATGTACCTGGCATTAATGACACTTGCGAATAAAACTGATACAGTCCCGTTCCATGGTGAGCCAATAATAACCTACTCTAAGTATCTTCTTTGCCAAGACATACTCGTTCATATGCGGCCCGCAAACTCCAGAATGCACTTCGGCCATGATAGTTGAAGCTTCTTTAGCATCTATGCACCTCAACAGTCCTAAATCTGGAGTCCTCTTGTACAAGATTCCTCCACTCAAGAAAAATCCACTAGCCAGACGTCGAATGGTTCTCTTTTGGTCACCTGTAGCACGTACTGGATATACCCCCGACCTGATGTATTCTTTGACATCGTGGAACCAAGGTTCGCCATCGATTTCCTCTTCCACCACATTACAATAAGCATGTTGATCATGAACTTAGATGTGCACAGGATCGACATAAGCCTTGTCCGGATGATGTAACATTGACGCCAGAGTGGCTAAGGCATCAGCAATCTCATTATGAATCCTGGGAATATGTCTAAATTCAACCGACCTGAACCGTTGACAAAGATCATGCAGACACTATCGGTACGGTATGAGCTTCAAATCTCGAGTCTCCCATTCTCCTTGAATCTGATGAACCAACAAATCTGAATCTCCCAGAACCAGTATTTCTTGGACTCCCATGTCTACAGCTAACCTCAAACCTAGAATGCATGCTTCGTACTCGGCCATATTGTTGGTGCAATGAAATCGAAGCTGGGGTGTTACAGGGTAGTGTTGCCCTGTTTCAGATATGAGTACAGCCCCTAATCCGACACCCTTCATGTTAGCAGCCCCATCAAAGAAGAGTTTCCAACCTGGCTTTTCATCTCGGTCAACCTCGTCAACACACATGACCTCTTCATCAGGAAAATAAGTCTTCAGTGGCTCATATTCATCATCCACCGGATTCTCGGCCAAGTGGTCGTCCAAGGCTTGGGCCTTCATCGCGGTCCGAGTCACATAAATGATGTCAAACTCAGTAAGTAAAATCTGCTACTTCGCCAGTCTTCCCGTGGGCATAGGCTTCTGAAAGATATACTTTAGAGGATCCATGCGGGAAATGAGGTAAGTAATGTAGGACGACAAATAATGCTTCAACTTTTGTGCCACCCAAGTCAGGGCGCAACATGTCCTCTCAAGCAGAGTGTACTTAACCTCATAGGGAGTGAACTTCTTTCTGAGATAATAGATTGCTTGCTCCTTCTTTCCCGTGATGTCATGTTGACCCAATACACAACCAAAGGAATTATCCAAGAGTGTCAAATAGAGAATTAAAGGTCTTCCAAGCTCTGGTGGGACCAGCACAGGTGGATTCGACAAGTACCTCTTAATCTTATCAAATGCTTCTTGACATTCGTCAGTCCACTTGACCGTAGCATTCTTCTTCAGCAACTTAAAGATGGGCTCACAGGTTGTCGTGAGCTAAGCAATGAACCTGCTGATGTAATTTAACCTTCCAAGAAACTCATCACCTCTGTTTTGTTCTTTGGCAGCGGTAACTCTTGAATGGCTTTGATCTTCGATGGATATAACTCAATGCCGCGTCTACTAACCACGAATCCCAACAGCTTCCTCGACGGGACACCAAATGCACATTTCGCTGGATTGAGCTTGAGGTTATACCCGCGGAGTCTTTGGAAAAACATCCTCAAATCCTTAACATGGTCAACTGCTTCTTTGACTTTATGATCACATCATCTACATAAACCTCAATCTCCCTGTGTATCATGTCATGAAATATGGTGGGCATCGCCCTCATGTAAGTTGCCCCAGCATTCTTCAAACCAAATAGCATTACCCGATAACAATATGTTCCCCATGGCGTGATGAACGTTGTCTTTTCTGCATCTTCCTCATCCATCAAGATCTGGTGATATCCCGCATAACAGTCCACAAAAGTCCCAATCTCATGCTTGGCACAATTATCAATCAGAATGTGAATGATCGGCAATGAAAAATCATCCTTTGGGCTTGCTTTGTTAAGATCACGGTAATCAACACAGACCCTGGTCTTACCATCCTTCTTTGGTACTGGCACAACATTGTCTAACCAAGTGGGATATCAAGTGACCCGAATAACCTTTGCAGTAAGCTGCTTTGTGATTTCTTCTTTGATCTTCATACGCATATCAGTCTTGAACTTTCACAACTTTTGCTTGACATGAGGGAATGCTGGATCAGTTGGCAATTTATGAACTACCAGATCAGTGCTCAGGCCTGGCATATCGTCATATGACCATGCAAAGACATCTTTGTACTCAAACAATGTTTTGATTATTGCCTCCTTAACTTGCGGCTCTAAATACACACTTATCTTGGTTTCCCTAACATCATCCTGGTCCCCTAAATTGATTGCTTCGGTCTTACTCAAATTAGGCTTTGGTTTTTCCTCAAATTGTTTTAGCTCTTTACTAGTTTCCTCAAATGCTGTTTCTTCATCATATTCTATTTCATCATCATATTCAACTTCTTGGATTGTTATTTCAGAATTAGATTGGCTTTTAACACTCGGCTGAAAACTCTTCATGCATGTCATGTCACTGCAACCAGCATAAAAAGAACTGTACAAAAGAAAAAAGAACAAAATAAAACACTATTAAGAATAACGGAAAACGGAAAATTGCATTTCATTGAAAATAAAAGGATAGAAGGGTTTGAACATCAAAACAAGCAAAACTAAAAATATGGATTACAACCCTGGAATAACCCAGATAACAGAAAGGAAAACAAAGCAAACTACCAAAACTCCTTCCTGGTGGGGAGATGAGTAGCTTCCCAATTGCTAAGCTTCACATTTGGGCCAACGAGCTGCACATTTGCTTTACTAGAGCCTTCACCAACTTCTACCATATTGACTTCTTCGAACAGACTTTGGAACCTCTTGATCAGCTCTTCATCAACATCGACCACGGGTTTTGGGATTGAGGAGGTTGGAGGCTTTTCGGCCCCTGGCTTGACAAAAGACTTAGAGATGTGTGGGACGGGCTTGGGGAGCGACCATACCTTATGTTTCAGATTTTAAACCCTTTTCACGTCCTTCTCTATGGGCATGAATCCCAAACCAAATGTACCAGGATTCCCACTGGGGCGCACTGGATGCACAATACCCTGCAGAGATGAGCCCAAGCCCTTTCCCGGCACAAAACCATTCTTCAACATTTCATTCGCAACCATGACGGACGCGGAGAATAGCTTAGGACCCAAAATGCATTTTCCTTCAGGAATTTTCTCAACAGACACTGTTTCAAAAGTCTGATAGACCCAAGGTCCCTTATCATCTTTAGCTTCGATGAACGGAACAATTGTATCATTACAGGCTGACAAGTCCTCATCACCGTGCACAACTATTTCCTGCATGTCCCATTCAAACTTCACCATTTGGTGTAGAGAAGACGGGACTGTCTTAGCAGCATGTATCCAGGGCCTGCCCAACAACAGATTGTAGGAGATAGCCACATCTAACACTTGGAATTCCATGGTAAACTCAACAGGCCCTATTGACAATTCGAGCATTATATCTCCAACAGAATCTTTACCTCCCCCATCAAAGCCTCGGACACACACACTGTTCAAGTGGATTCTTTCGGTGCCATTCTTCAGTTTTTGCAGAGTAGACAGGGGACAAATATTCGCACTAGAGCCATTATCAACCAAAACCCTTGAGACAACAGAATCTTCACACTTCACCGTGAGATAAAGAGCTCGATTGTGTTCTGTACCCTCCATAGGAAGTTCATCGTCCGATAAAGTGATCCTATTTGCTTCGAAGATCCTGCCAGCTATCTTTTCCAGGTGGTTCACTGTGATCTTATCAGGAACATGTGCCTCATTCAAAATCTTTATCAAGACCCTGCAATGTTCATCTGAATGTATCAACAAAGACAAAAGAGAAATCTGGGCTGGTGTTTTCCTTAACTGCTCCATAATGGAATAATCTTGCACTTTCATCTTTTTCAGGAACTCCTCAGTGACCGATTTCTTTACTGGCATTGGCTATCCTTGAATGGCTTGGCTTTCCTTAATTCTTCTGGGGTGAAACATCTCCAAGAATGAGTCAATCCTCCAGTTTTATTGACTTCTTCCTCTATTTCTTTTCCTTTGTATGTCACTATCACTTGTTTATAATTCCACGGAACAGCCTTGGCATCCACCACTGGAAGTTGGGTTACTAGTTTAATGATGATAGGGGTAGTAGGAGCCTCCTTCACAACTATGACAGGCTTACTTGAAATCCTTGGTACTACCACTTTTGAACTTTCCGGACTTGCCCCGATATCTTTCGACAGCCCTTTCACGACCAACACTGGTGGTTTCGAATTGAGTGAGCTTGGCTTTTCTGTCATCCCTTCAACTGTCAAGGGTGTTGCTTTGGTAGAGTCTGGAGCTTTAACCAAATTGCTTTCACCGGCCCGAATCATCATGACGGACTTAGAAGACTTTTTGGGCTCCCCGTCCTTGTGAACTATTTCAATCATGTGCGTCTCTGCATGGGCTGGCAAAGGGTTTTGGTTGATGTTTGGTGCATCTGGGCTTTGGACTACAATTTGGTTTGTATGAATGAGCTCCTGGATTGCCCGTTTCAAATGCCAACACTTCTCTATGTCATGCCCTGGAGCATCAGAACAATAGGCGCATCTTAGGGAATAATCGAGGTTTTTTGGAGGGGGATTTGGTATCTTTGACTCAATCGACCTCAAGACGTCCAACTGCCTTAACCTTTGAAACAGACTAGCATAGGACTCTCCAAGCGGGGTAAAAGTTTGTTTCCATTGTTGCCTCTCTCTCCTATACTTTGGCCTTGATCGAAAATTTGAACCAGTGGGGTTTTGATAGGGTTTCGGGGGTAGATAGGTATTTTATGGAGCTGGGTAGATATTCTGCGGAGCTGGAGCACGCCATTGGGGGTAAGGAGAGGGTTGAGCATATGATTGTGCTTGGTGAACAAGGTATTGGAATGGCCTGGCTAAGTATTGGAGGTTTTGCGGGGAAAGGTAATGTTGAGGTGGATTATATGGAGCTTGGGCGTAGGCTTGGGGTCGGGGTCGAGGATGGATGTACTGATGAGGTGAACCCCTCTGGCCATGCCATGATCCACAGACAAACATAGCAACATCTTCCTTCTTCTTCTTGCCTAGCAAACTTCCGGTACCACTGTGGATTGCCTGGGTGGTTGCTTTTATAGCAGAATAGCTCATGATCTTACTCGACATGAGCCCCTCGTCCACCATTTCTCCCATCTTCACTACATCATTGAAAGACTTACCAATGGCTGAGATCAAGTGGCCATAGTAAGTGGGCTCTAGGGCTTGAAGAAAGTATTTAACCATCTCGTCCTCTTCCATCGGAGGATTGACTCGTGCAGCTTGCTCCCTCCATCGGAACCCATATTCTCTAAAGCTTTCACTGGGTTTCTTTTCCACCTTGGTCAGAGATAGGCGGTCTGGAACAATGTCTATATTGTACTGAAAGTGTCGGGTAAAGGCCTGAGCCATATCGTCCTAGGTGTACCACCTGCTGGCGTCCTGGCGGGTGTACTATTCCAAAGCTGCCCCACTCAGACTTTGGTGAAGTATGCCATCAGTAATTCATCTTTTCCCCCGGCGCCTCTCATTTTACTACAATAACCTCTCAGATAAGCTACAGGATCCCCATGCCCGTCATACAAGTCAAACTTGGGCATCTTAAACCCGGCAAGCAATTGGACATCGGGGAACAAACACAAATCATTATAGGCTACACTCACTTGGTTTCCCAACCCTTGCATATTTCTCAATGATTGCTCCAGACTCTGTACCTTCCTAAACATCTCTTCTTGCTCTGCGTTCTTGGGTAGTTTGTCAGTTTCAACATGAGGCTCAAATTGGGGATTGCAAGAGTAAGGATCTAGGACTTTGAAGGTGGGCTCCGGTGCATAGTAGTGGTATCTGTAGCGGGGAATGCGGGCTCACTAGAGGATCGGTGGAGGTTAGCTTGTGGAAGGGTACAAAAATAGGAGCAGATGTCGGAGCAGGGTATGAGGTTGTTTTGGCTGGCGGAGCATGAACAATTTGAGCTGAAGTGCCGGGGTATATGTGGTAAGGGGTAAAGCCAGGTGCGTGTTGTGGGGAAAGATCAATGGTATTGGGCATCTGGGATTGAGAGAGTGGTGGAATGGAAGCAGGGTTTTCTGTGTAGTTGGTAGGGAACGAGGGTGGAGGATGTCCCTTAATCCAGGCTTAATACATTTCTGCCATCTGATGCTTCAACCTCCGGACCTCCTCTTGCAGTTCCGATTCCGACTCAACAATCTCCCTTGGTGAGTATACAACTCCAGTGTCTGTTTCCTTGCTAACCATGACTGTTTGACGCTTTGATCGGGTGTTGTATGGATGACTTGCCAGGATGCCAACAAACTAACCACCTTCCTGAAACTTAATAGAGATAACAGAGGACAACAACACAAAACCACCACGTTAGCGTTAGAGCATTTATCAAATAATAATATCACATTACGTGCAATGCACCAAGCAACAATCAATGGTTCTAAAATGTCTTTGGGGGTCGCAAGGTCATATGACATCATCTCAATTTGCTCATTTCAATCCTTTCTTCTCTTTCTTTTCCAACACCTCTTATCACTCTTTTCTTTTTCTTTCTCTTTTTATTTTGAACCAAAAATGATTTGATCGAACCTGATGTAGGTTGCCTACGTATCATGTCCCTCATGAATCAGACCAAGCGTAGTTCTGGAGAAGTGGTGGAAAATAAATTGAAAACAAAATCTTTTTGGGATTTTTCATTTAAAACTTTTCGATATTAAAATACAAAGGGAAATACAATAATGAAAGACATGACAGACTCAACTACACTACGACAGACTCTGACATTACCTAAAGGACTCGATACTTCTAGACAAGACACGAAAGTAAAAGACAACATAAGACAATCTCAAAACACCTAAATAGAATGACTCCTCAAGCTGCTCCTGAATATGACTGTCCTGACCGGGATGGTCCTGAGCTGTACGTCATGCTCAAACTCTGTAACATGCCTCGTAAAGAAACACCGATGTTGTAAATAAAGGCCCTGGCGTGTGCCCCCGCATCTTGAAGGCTGACCCTAAACAAATACTGGCTATGCTGCTCCACGTTTGCTGTCAATCCCGCTAACTGAGACTTTATCAACTCAAGCTTATCCCAGGGATCTTGGTCCGATGCCTCCCCAAAATCATCTGTCTGAACTGCCGACCCCTGAGTTGGGCTGGCAATGGGATGCTGACCCCTGGCGGGACGGACTGTAACCAAATCAAGTACTCCTGAGTACACTCGGGCCTGCCAACATCCTCTGCTAATGTATTTTTCTTCATCCTCTTTGCATTGTTCCAGTATTGCACATACTTGATTTCATCAGCCGCCTTTTTGCTAAAATTTATGATGTGCCTTCGAAGGTTCAAAGTTGGAGGCTCCTCTTGTCTTCTGCCCAATTGCCACATTACCCTAACATGAGTGTACGGCCTAACACACTTGAGTCCCATCAGTATCAGGAAAGGCTACATGAGGCACCCTACCAAGATATCATCCAAAGGTAGCCAAAGGTAAGTCCACAAAATATTCCCATTTGTCCTCAAACCAAGGAACTCAATCCAAGCCGTGACGCCTACTGGGTACGTAAACTTAGGAGATTTCATCCTGCGTTCGATGCATACCACCCGATCCCTCAAGGCACGATCGATGGGACAAAGTAAGGAAGCGGTGTGCAAATGCTCCATCATCCACAACTGTAGCAAAAGGTTACTTCCCTCAAAATATCTGACACCTCCCCTAACCTCACTCAGGGCTCGATACAACTCTGCTAAGATCATCGGCACAACGGTAACGGTTTTGCGTTGCTTCTCATGAAATAGTGCCATTACCACTGACTGTAGACGGGTACTAATGTGCCTCTCATCTAATGGAAAAACCAATAATCCCAACAAAGCAAGGCTGAAAGCTTCGAGGCGACGTCGTTGCCACTTTGCCTTGGTTGTGCATAACTCATCCCAAAAGATATCAAAACTATCCTGTGGTCCAAATCTAGCAAACAAATAATCCAAGGATATCCAAGACTGCTCGAGACATTTTAAATGCTTATTATCTTTCAGGCCCAGGTCGCTGAGGAATCTTGTCCTAGAGTGGTCTCGGGGAAGTATCATGTCCTTGCATATATAGCTTAAACGAGTGAGACCAAACATTTCCGCCAAGGTAGGAGTCATCTCACACTCTCCAAATTTGAAAATCAAATTTTGCGGATCCCAATAAGTCAGCATCGCCTCCACTAAGTCAGGGCGGGGTGTGATATCAAGAAGGGAATTTAGGGTGCCCAATTTTTGCATTAACTCATACTGCTTTAACGATGAAAACGTTTTCCACCACTTGATCAACTTCCTAGGAATCTTTACTACCATTAGCACTTTGGATCGAATCAGCGGGTCCATACCTGAATGAAGCAAACATGGTTAGCGACTCGGGACACTACGTGACCCCACCATATTTCCTAGTGGACAAATGCAGGACACAACTGGGCTATATTTGCAAAATGGCCTAAGTGGCTGAAAGTGGCTATTAGCGCAAACTTGACAAAGTTGACCCCTAATGCATGAGAAATACTCCATTTAAAGCTTACATGACTCTAATATCCCGACAATCATGGTCTTAAAAATTACTTTGCGGAAATGGACCCTTTTTGCAAAAATGGCCGATGTGGCCAAATGTGGCTAGGGATGCAAACACGACATGGATGGACCTTAAAGTGATATGACACCGAGTTATAAACTCAAGATCATAAGACATGGGTAATTGAGCCACTCTTGCGAAAATAACCCTATTTTGCAAGAATGGCCAATGTGGCCAAAAGTGGCTAGACATGCAAATTTGACATGAATGAACCTTAGAATTAAGAGGACACTTTATTGTAGACTCAAGATCCTAAGACAAGAGATAACAAATTACTTTGAGAAAACACTTCTATTTTTGCAAAAACGGCCAAAGTGGCCAAATATGGCTATACATGCAAGATTTGGCTACGACCCCGGAAGCCAAGAACCTAGGACCTAATAGGAAGACCAGACCCTAAGTGAGTTGCCTACGTATCCCGCCCCAGAAGACGAGAATCAGGTTTGCGTAGTTCGGGAAGATTGGTCATGGGAGAAAGCCTTTTTAAAAAAAATGCAACTAACTTGGAAAAACCATATTTTTTGTCTTTTTGAAAAATGATGGAAAATGTAAACTCTTTTTGGATTTTCTTTCTCCTTTTTTTGAATTTTTGGAAAATGATGGGAAAATGTAAAATCTTTTTTGGATTTTTCATTTTCATTTCTTTTTAAAAAAAAGTATTGAAAGAAAAATATAACTGGGCCCTACTTGCTTCGTCTTTCACCCTTCTTTCCCAAGCATCGGTCCACCAAATGACCTTTTTACCCTCAAAGATGCAACATGTATCACATAGGGATGATTGAATGTCTTTTATAGGCTTCCTACAAAGGGACACGGTACCTGGGACCGATCCCTGTTAGGTCTAAATGACATGATGCAAATAAAAATGACCTAAAGGCTGACCTAAGTTTGGGGTTAACTAACAAGGCAATTCGGGGGAGCGTATGGTCGATGGTGGCTGCTCAAGCTTTCCACCCACTTCATACGTCCGACGGCCCCCCCTCCTAAATTAAGGGTGACTCAACAAAGAGTTCGTGCACGCGACGCGTACTCTGAGACTTGTTGCAGAAAGAAGACCCATGGTTATGCACATGATGACAGTTTATAAAGCAATAACACATAAAGGAAAAACTGTAAACAAATAAGCAACTAGCAAATAAAAATGATATAAACAAAATAAAAAGCAAACAAAACACATAAAAACCTCAACTGAATATCCTAAAAACCAACAAAATCAAGTACTAGATCGAATCTGCAGCTCCGCAGCAGAGTCGCCAGAGATGTCACACCCCTTTTTCAAACAAACCTCACTTAACCCTCTTAAAATAATAATAAAAAGATTTAGTAAGGCTTGAAAAGGTTTTCCAATTTTGAAAGTGACAAAATTTTGTGTTCGAAAGGATTAGCTCAGAGTCGCCACCTGACATTTGATATCGGTGTGTCAGGTTACCGTTTCTTCTAAAAATAATTTTTCCTTTCAAAACACTTGAGACTGCAAAACTAAGTCTGCACCAGAGATTCGGATAAGGGGGTTCATTTGACTCGAGGAAAAGGTGTTAGACACTCCCCAAATCCCGTGAAGGTCACGGTTGCGTACTCGATCTAGTTGGCTTTTAAAATATTCGAATTGAGGTAATAACACACAAAAAGAAAAATAAACACAAAAGAAGCTTGAGGTCGTCCCCACCTAAATAAAAGAAAATTAAAAGAAGAAAACTTAAAGTTCTACATTATCGTACGCTACTTCTGCTACGATGTTCACCACGACCTCCAATTACAGAATACTACGGGGCATACCCCGGATAAAAATATATACAAATCCCTCGAGGCATTCCCCGGATAAATTTAACTAAGGGAACGACCTTTCGCCTCGAAATTAACAAGAATCCTACGGCTCGCCTACCCAAGCATGACCGGCCTAAAACATGCTCCTAATATCAATATGATAAAATAACTTATCCAATGGACATGTATTTATTCTTAAACCCATTTTGCTTTGCCTTTTTATTCTCTAATACCAGGATCAACTAATTAGAATTCTTAATTTGATTCATCATTAGTCTACTAGGCATATTTGTTTGCTTAGGAAATCATAAATCAGTAAACATTCAATATAGTTACGTCATATGCACATAATTAAATGGACTAAACTAAACCAGAATTCCGTTCGATATCAAAACAAATGAGGAAGAATCACTAAGATAATTAAGAGCAGAGTTTAGAATTAGACCTCACGGAGAACAAATTTCCAACGGTAACAGCGAAACTTCAAGAAAATTCTGCTGTTTGTTGCTGTCCGGAAAAGTGAACTTCACGCAGCAGTAACCAAGAAGAGTGGGGATGACGGAGAAGGAGCAGCAGCGACACCAGTTCCGATATGAGATTTCAAACTGATCGGATATTTTGAATTCCGCCGCAGCGATCGCACGGCGGAGGAGAGGCTCAAAGGATGGTGTTGCTAACTCTTGGCCGAAATCTGATTGTGATGTTTTAGGATTCGAAGTTGGCTGAGTTTTAGGTTGGTTTTAGTGATGGCGGCTGTGAGGAGATGACTGGAGGGCTGTGTGCGTTTTTCCGGCGAGTAGAGTCGACGATGGAGGGTGGACTTGCGGCTGGTTCCCTTTTTTAGTTCAAGACTAGAGTTGAAAATTTGGGTTAGAGTTTCTATAATTGGGTCTTTTATACGAAGGTGAGAATGGATATAGCCATTGGATTAGGAGGAAATAGATGACTAGGATTAAATCTTGCACATAAATGAGCTAATGGGTTGGAAATAATGGACTAAGAATAATTGGGTTTAAGTTAAAAGAAAATGGACTCACACCTTTGGGCCTATAAATTTTCTTGTTGGACAATGGCGAACTCAAAAATCCTACCAAAATATTAATTAAACTTAGTTAAGTAAGTAAAAAAAAATTAAAAATGAAACTACTTTTTTTTGTATTTTTAAATGTTATAACAATAAAGTAAAAAGTAAAGAAAATAGACTAAAGTCATGATAAAATTAAGATATCATGAATAAAAATATACTAATTAATCTTAAACTAAAGATAAAAATATAAAAAAGCGATAAACACAATAAATAAAACATATTTTATATTTTTTTTATGTCTTAGGACTAAAAGTAAAAAGATTAAAATTATATTAAAATAAAGTCAAGTAAATATTTAAAAATATTAAAATACTAAAACTAATTTTAAAATTTGCGCGGGTCAAAAATTACGTGCTTACAACTCCCATATGATTGAATCCTTGAATATTCAAAATTGTGTAAAAAAGTATTTCAGATAATTGTTAATATACTTGGACCTGTTCTAACAAAGTCGAGATATTTTGAATTATTTAGTGACACAGACAAAGTCAGGAAAAACCTTTAAAATTATTTCAATACTCAATCTTGAACATAAAAGAGTCCTGAATAGAATCTCTTTGGAAAGAAGTAAGGAAATTCAAGTGTGTAATTCCAACAAAGTTTAGCTCTAAGTAGAAATAAGCAATATATATACAATTAATCGCAAGAGAGCAAAAAGATGCCCTTCAAGTGATGAGGTTATTTCAAAGAAAACGAAGCCTAGAGGAACCTATTCGAAACATAACTAAACCTAGAGGAACCTATTCGAGACATCTTACAAAACTTTCCTTGAGCTCAACATAAAACGTATACAATGTAACCATTAGCAAATAGTATGGTTTACGAGTTGTATTTATGTCTTTGAAGGTTAGCAGTCAGCAAATCCCAGCTATAGTCATAACTTGAAATATTTCTTCCGAATGCCTCGAACTGTACGCAAAGAACGCGCGCACACAGAGAGAACTGTGCTTTTGCCTGATGATGATGACGAGAAGGTCCCGGAACCAAAATGTGGTTTTTTTTTACTCAAACTACACAATTAGGTGGTAAAATAAAAAAGTTACATTTTTATATATAGCGTCACAATACCTGACGCTATACATTAACAGTAACGGAACCGTTAATGTATAGCGCCAGGTATTGTGGCGCTATACTGTAAAAGCTGACATGGCCAGGTATAGCGCCACAATACCTGGCACTATACATTAACAGTTCCGTTACTGTTAATGTATAGCACTAGGTATTGTGGCGCTATAATAGATTTTCCTGGCCCCACCAATAATTTCGGACTTTAATAATTCAAAAGCGTATAGTGCCAACGTTTTTGGCGCTATACATATAAAAAAAAATCCGGCTAGCCATTTCATATATAAAGAGGTTAGGATTATATAGAAATTCATCCAAAAAAATTTGTTAACTCTTGTTGAAACGTTTATTGTTCTTAAATTCTCCAGCATTTTTTCATTATGTCTAAAGCGCGTAGAATAAGAGTTTCATTATATTGGGGGGGGGGGTGAGGTTGTGATGAAGAATAACTCTGTGGGCTACAGTTTACCTGCTCAATGTCATGTTAAATTGCCACTTACAATAGAGTACGATAAATTGATATCGTTATTATGCAAAAACCTGAGTGTGAGGAAACGTTCAGTTATAGTTAAAGTAACCGGAAGATATCAGTATTTCGTCACTCCGCAAGGGGTTGTTTTTTACTCGGAGTTTAACATCGACGATGATGAAACTTTGAGTGATTTTTTGAGGACTCCGGACGAATGTCGGGAATTTCTTGTAATCACAATGTTGGAGATGTACGTGAAGGTCGAAGACGTTCCCAAAAACGAGGTTGTGCGTAGCAGAGATAACCCTCAGTCATCGGGTGGTAATTCTGGAGCAGTTTTTGCCGGACAGGTTCCGGATGAATGAGTTTTCATTGATTTAAACTTATCACCGGCGGCGAATGAGCAACGAGAAAATAATTTATACCCTGCTTTCCATAATTCACTAGACGAGTGGTAAGCTTTAATTTTCATTTGTGTTAATTATATATATTTTTGGCGTACTTGAATTTGTATTAACGCTCATATATTTAATAGGGGGTACCGGTCGGATATGAATTTTACAAGTGGCCCATCCGGTAGTCATCACCTAATTGAAAACGTCCATCATGAAATTTCATCACATTACGACTTGTAAGTGAAGTGATATAAAACCATATGAATATCATTTATTAATTCAGTAGCTAATATTTTTGTTGGTTGTGCAGTGAAAACGAGCAAGTTGAACCACATGTACTCACTCAATTGACGGAAAACGACGTATTACACCGGGATCTGACAGATGCACAGAGTGAGGAACAGAACAATGATTACGATAACAATGCCGATGAATCCGGAGACGAGACACCCTTTTTTCGTGAGGATGATGATGAACATGATGAGGAGGAAGGACCTGATTTGAAGAGAGACCCACATAGACGAAGAGTGTTTGAGTCCGAAGTGCCATTTCATTCAAGAGAGATTCCTTACATTGATAACTTGCCAACCGTGCCGGATGTGGAACCTCTCACAAGGGATTTTGATGAAATCCGGACAGCAATGTGGGATGAGTCTAGACCAACGGTGCTTGCAAAGGGGATGCTTTTTCCTGCTAAAGCACGCTTAAGCAGGGCTTGTAAAATGCACAACGTAAAAGAGTGTCGTGAGATGCAGGTATGGGAGTCAAGTCCGATGGTATACAAGGTTGTTTGCCGCAGGTGGTTTTGGCCATGTAATTGGATGTTGCGTGCGACCAAGAAGAAGACAGGTATGTGGAAAGTGGGTAAATATATTCCCACCCACACATGCGAAATGGACATATTCAACGGTAATCACTTCAACTTGGATATTGACTTGATATCTCTTGTACTTATTCCGCACCTCGAAGCATCCATAAGGTATACAATCAAAGAGTGCATTACATCAGTCCACCAGGAATATGGCCATACCATTACGAAAAGAAAGGCATTTCTTGGGCGCAAACGAGCATTTGAAATTGTCTACGGTAATTGGGATAAGTCATTTGCATCTCTGCCAAAGTACATGGCCGCACTGCAGCACTTTAACCCCGGGACAGTTGTTGAATGGAAGCTTGAGCAGAGTCCGGGAACACCAGAATACATATTCAATTATGTGTTCTGGGCGTTTAAGCCAGTAATTGATGGTTTTTTGCATTGCCGGCCCGTAATATCCATAAACGAAACTCATGTCTATGGAAAGTACGATATCAAGCTATTGATAGCCGTGGCAGTGGATGCTAATGGACAGATATTTCCTCTAGCTTTTGCTGTTTGTGCCAATGAAAGCACAGAGACGTGGACGATGTTTTTGAACCACCTGAAAGAGCACGTTGTCAAACAGCGTTCAGGTATTTGTCTAATATCTGATCGACACGGTGGTATATTAAGTTCTGTGGAGAACTTGCCTGCATGGCAAAAACCTTATGCACACTACCGTTACTGTGTGAGGCACTTTAAGGCCAATTACCAGAAGGCACATCCCAACAATGATCTACATGATTGGATGTGGATGGCAGCAACAGACCACCAACAGCATAAATTCCGGAGGCATATGGATTCTATCAGGCAAGAAGACGAGGCAGCTTATCGTTGGTTAATGCGACATGACCCTGAAAAGTGGACGTTGCATGCGGATGGTGGAAGACGATGGGGAATTCTTACTACAAACGTGTCAGAGTCCTTCAACGGGTTATTAAAGTCAGCAAGAGGATTGCCCGTCACAGCCATGGTGCGGATGTCGTTCAAGCAGATGGCGGAGAGGTTAGTTGAACGGTCTGCAGCTGCAACGGAATTGATGGAGACGGGTGTTGAATTTATGCCAGTGCCTATGAAGAGATTTGAGAAATACAGACGACGAGCACATTGGCATTCATTTTTGCAGTATGATAACGAAAGAGGTATTTTTGAAGTTCTCACCGCTATCCATAATAATCGAGGTAATAATGTACATACTGTAAATGAATCTACAAGGTTATGCTCCTTTGGGAAATGGTCCATTTACCACATGCCTTGCTCACATGCCATCAAGTGTTTTCAACGTGTTGGTTATGCGGAGACCAACTATGTTGATCAACAATATAGTATTTCCAAGTACCTAAACACATATACTGGTCAGTTGCAGCCAGTGAGTGCTGAGCATTATTGGCCTCCGGAACCATTTAAAATGGTGTGTAACAAGTCCTATTTACGTAAAAGACAGGTGCAGAAGAGAACGCGTATACGGAACCAAATGGATGTTAGTGACATTGTTTATGCGCGCAAATGTGGTATATGCTCGCAAACAGGACACGACTGTCGTAAATGTCCTTCAGCTGGTTTGGGTGGCAAAACTAGTCAAGCTCGTGGTGGGTGTTCTTCAAGTGTACCTAACTACCCATGAGTTTATGTTGTAATAATTAGTTGTTATGTCTATGTTGCTAGATTTATGAAATAAAATTATGTTTGTTAACTATGATTTGTACTTTTCCATTTTACCTATTTAAATATTAATTTAATAAAACTATCCGTATATTTGTTATGTATTTGTTGTCTTGTCGAACTGAAAAGGCTGACCAGCTGACATAAAGTTGTCTTGTCAACATCATGATATTTAACACGCAAAATATAGCGCCATTACATAGTACGTTATATGTGTGTTGTCTTGTCGAACTGAAAAAGCTGACCAGCTGACATAAAGATGTCTTGTCAACATCATGATATTTAACACGCAAAATATAGCGCCATTTCATAGTACGTTATGTGTGTCTTCTCTCTCCTGTAACTAACGGGCTCATTGTAATTATTTTGTGTGCTCAAAATTTAGTAAAAGCAAATATTTCAATACAAGTAAGGTTTTTTTACATTACAGGCAAATTTATTTCACAAATGGCTCAACCTCTTCGTCCACCAAAGTGCAACTGTGGAATAACATGCTTGATGAAAAATTGTTGGGACGGTGGTGAAGTTGGACACCGCTACTGGCACTGTATGAACCAGTTTTACAAGGTTCCCGGCGAACCTATTTGTGATTTTCAGGAATGGGTCGATGAACCATGTTATCAGGAATGTTACAGAGAACAAATGCAGTTTCTTTATAATACATGTTTAAGACAACGAGAAAAAGAAAAAGAAAGCAATACAATCATTGCAGACTTGAGGGAGAAACTGAAGGAGGTAGGAGAAGAAAAATGGAAAACGCAATGGAATTGTGAAGCACAAAAGGAACGTAAAAAAAATATAAATGGGAACTTGCGGAGGTGAAGGCGAAACTAAAAGATGTAGAAGAAGAAAAAGAACAACTGCAAGAACGATTTAAGTGGTTGGAGCGGAAAATAAATGGCAACAGGGGCTAAACAGGCCATGTATGTGTTTAGTGTATTTTTCATATTTCATGTATTTTGATTGTGTTGGCCTGCTATGTTTGTGTTTGTGCTGTAGTAATGTTTTCCTTGTTTGTTGTACTAAATTTTATTTTAATTGAAGTAGAAGTTAAGTTTAACTGCTTGTGTTGTTCTACATTTTATTTTATGAAACTATCAAACAAATGGAGAACTAAAAAAAGTAATGAGCATATTCGATTAAATATTGTTGTTAATTTATACAAAAATATTGTCTGGGCAATGTCAATGTGTCCCGCATCCGGTGTGTCTCAATGCAGCCGTTGACCTGAGGCGCATCCCCTCCCGCCCGGGTACGCTATCAGGATCATCATCATCAAGTCGTCTCCTTATAGCTGGATGCGGCGCAGGATGACATGTATCCGTGGTGCTGTCAACTCCAGTAGAAGGCTACATAATAATATGAAACTTAGTATAGGAAAATACATAACAATTCACAACAATTTATATTGTCTTACCATCATCATGTCTGGATCCTGAATATAGTCATCTGTCGCAGCATCGCATGAACCCTTAAAAAGGAAATTAATAAAGTTAAAGAAAATAAATAAGTTACAGTTAAAACAAATTAAAGATTCAATACTAATAAATTCATACCTGCGCATGTGATGTGGAGCCATAACTCAGTCGGCGCCCACTATAAAAATCTCGGGTCGGTCGATCCTCAACAGTGGTGGACGGGCCTGGGAAGTATCTACCCCAATCCACTCCTTGAATATCTGAGCCTGTGATCAATAATTGACCCGATGGGGTCACCTGCGATGGCACTGGAGTGTGATAAATTCCAAGGCTGTAAGACGGCATGTCCGTCTCATACATGCCACCTGCCATATTTGCAGCAACATCAGCAGCAGGAGCCTCAACTCCCCCTTGCTGGGGACCACCTCCTCTCCACCCCCGACCACGTCGTCTGGCACCACCTGCACGTCGGGCACCACCAGCTCGTGGGATACCACGATCTCGATGGTACTGTGTTGGGTCCATATAATCAGCCTCGTGTGCCAAATGCTAATCCGATCGGGCTCGCTGCAGTGTCTAGGCAGCCACATCCATGAATCGATGACTATACTCCTGCATGGCCACATGATCGTGGACATAACTCTGCATCTGCTGCCCCATATGATAGACGGTATGCAATCCAATCGCCTGCACATAGTAAAGAATATAAACTACATATTTGACACTAAATTACAGGTATATAATTAATAATAACAGAAAACATACCAGGGCCTCGTGTCTCCCGGCGTATGGGACGTACCGACCGTGTGCCTGATGAACTGGGTTCCCGATAAAAAGTTGGGAAATAGTGTGGTACCATGCCATATAACGTTGAATAGGAAAGTGTTGCGGAGGTGGGGTCAAGTCCCCTCGCCTGTCCCAAGTACCCAGCTGCTCGTTAAGCCATGCCATAAATGTGTCGTCCGCCCTGGACCGATCATCCCTCTCATAATGTAAAGCATGCCATGCAGGCGGAGTCGGTATAGGCTACGGCAGGCCAAACTGGCGAAATACCCGCTCGGAGGCATGATGCTCGACAATATCGAGGCATATGAGCGGGACAGAAGCCCTCCAAATATGTCGGCCGAACGTGCAATACGCTAGCAGGGTACCTATCACCTCATCGCTATACGGCGTCCAGATGAACTATCAAATAAGAACACAAAAAGTTAGTATGCGCAGCACTAAGTTAATCTATAACAGGTAAGTTTAGATAGATATTCACCTGTGTGTCATCCAGCAGATCCAACACATCCCTGCAGAGGGGGAGATTATGATAGGCATCATACTCTCGTGCAAGAGTACGACGCATAACCCACCTACAGGCTAGAGGGAGTTGCGAAATTTCTACATTAGCCGGTAGCTGTGGTAGAGGTGGCTGAAACTGCAGAAATCGCTCCCAGGCCCAAACCTAACATACAAAGTTGACGTAAATTATAAGATTAACTATAACTAAGTAGAATTGTAACTAATGGACATATTATTTGAATATATTGTCACCTGTAGAAGCGGCAGAAAGCCACAAACGTCTCTCTGTGTGCCGATGCAAGCCCGACACATCTGCCAGTACAGGTATGAGATGATAGCACCACCCCAGCTGTAGATGGTTGTATCCTCGAACCGGGCAATATGATGCAAAAAACGGAGGCTCACTAGGTTCCCCGAAGTGTTCGGGAACAAGACCCCCCAAATAGAAGGAGCAACAACAGCCTCGTATATCGCTGTACATCCACCTCCGCTGACTCGTCGGTGATAGTATGGTGGATCTGCACCAGGTGGTCTCTAATGGGGACCAATTGTATATGACTGGACCCAGACGCTACCTCCTTATCTTCCGGCATGAAACCCGTGAGCATGTGCAGCATATCCCAATATGCCTGCCGCGAATAATATTTCATGGTCGCAGGCAGTAAAACTGGCAAGCCGGACAAGCCATATAAAATCTCAGCGTCATGCAGTGTGATGGTGGCCTCGCCGATTGGCAAATGGAAAGTGTGTGTCTCCGGTCGCCAGCGCTCAATCAACACCGTGATCAAATCATAGTCGAGTTGTATCCGGCCAATCTTAATAATCCTATATAATCCCATTTCCTCCAGGTAATGGACCACGCGGGGATGTAGAACGCGGGGAGGACTCAAAAACTCCCACAATAGATCCACTTTGCTAGCCCGAAAAGTCTGCGTAAGCAACTGTCCGTCCCATATATACTCGGATCTATGCTGGGGCTGTAGGGATAATAGATCCAACGTCCGAGGGCTGGGATGTATAGTCGCGTCCATGTCGTCAACTGTAAACTATCATTAAACTATCATTAATAATTATATGTTTTTATTATAATTTAAATTCATATTTTTTAATAACTTAATTGTACAAATTATATATATATATATATATATATATATATATGTTTTTATTATAATTTAAATTATTATTTTTTAATAACTTAATTGTACAAATTATATATATATATATATATATATATATATATATATATATATATATATGTTTTTATTATAATTTAAATTATTATTTTTTAATAACTTAATTGTACAAATTATATATATATATATATATATATATATAAAATGTGTTTTTATTATAATTTAAATTCATGTTTTTAATAACTTAATTGTACAAATTACTAATTATGTGTGTTGATACAATTATTAACTTAATTGTACAAAGTTTGCATTTTCAAATACTAGTGTAAGATACTTAAACAAAAAGAATTCTAAGCTAAAATACTACACATTACTACGCTACAAGGCTCTAAATTTTACTACGCTATAAGGGTCTACGTTTTACTACGCTAAAAAGGTCTGGATTTTACTACGCTAAAAAATAATCTAAACTAAGCATAAACAACAAATAAATTTAATTGCAAATAAAATATAAAACGGAATAAAAAAACATATATATAAATCAGGATATTAACAGACAAATTTATTTTACTAATTTATATTTTATTAGAAAACACTAATATTAAATTCGGATAAATTTAACATGCTAGTATCGAAAAAAAACACAAACCGAAATAGAACACATACAAATCAAATAATATACATTATTATAAATGTTTCAACTTAAAATAAATTGAAATACCTCGATTTAGAATTTTGGCAAAGCAAAAAGATTGAAATTTTGACTCCATAATTGTGAATCAACAATAACACGAAACTCTACTCGAATGTGGGACCCTTTTTCTTCGAGTTTTATATGTCGGGGAGACCCAATTTTTTTTTTTTTTTTAAAAAATCGGGCAGAATCGGGGGGGTGGGGGGTGGGGACCAAGAAGTGGGGAGTTTTAAAAAAATGGGGGATGGATGAATTGGAGAAAAAGACGGAGGGGATATAAAGCCACTATACCTGGCGCTATACATTAATGATGTATGTATAGCGCCAAGTATTGTGACGCTATACCTGGCTATGTCAGCTTTTACAGTATAGCGCCACAATACCTGACGCTATACATTAACGGTTCCGTTACTGTTAATGTATAGCGCCAGGTATTGTGGCGCTATATATAAAAATATAATTTTTTTTACCCCCTATTTGTATAATTTGAGTAAAAAAAAATCACATTTTGGTTCCGGACTCTGACGAGAACTGCTGCCAGGATAGTTATGTGCCCAGCAGCAACCGTGCCATTAATCTTAGTGAAAGTGTCTGTGTTTGTATGCATGTGTTTTATTCTTTTTGACTGTCTTATAAGAGAAGCATTTTACAATGTCCTCGAATTTAGCACATATCAGTCACGCATGATTGTGAATGACATTTTCTCTTTCCTTTTCTTTTCTCTAGCTTTGGTTATCATTGCGCTGCTCCTTTTTTTATTTAAACATATTCGATATGGCTAACTAATTCGGATTCACACTATACAAAGCGCTCGCTAATAATTTTTTTTATATTCCTGAGCTCAAACTCAAAACCTCTAAAAAGGGTAAAAAATATTTTATTCATCCGGTCATAAGTCATATTCTTGATGGTGCTTTTTTTTTGGTCCTTTTCTCAAATGGTACTAGTATAACATAAAGATTGGAATGATGTTAATGTAAAAATATGGGAAGTACAAGAAGAAGTCTCGCCGCATCTGACCTTTATACAAAGTCAGTTCCTTTTTCTTTTATTGTCCCTATAACTGATGTACAATCTGCTTTAAACCCTAATTCTACTAGATTTCCTGTAGTTCTGTTGCATGCCAACACTTTCTCACTTCGTTCCGGATTATTTTTGGGTAAAATTATTTTGATATAATTTTAACTTTTTGAAAATATTGCTCTCTTTATTTCATTTCATGTGATACCATTTTTTTGTGCTTAAAAGAATGTTAGTTTATATATATTTAAAAATAATCTAATTATAAATAAACTTCACGTTTTACTCTTAATATCATGATTTTATAGACACAAGACTTTTATAACATATTTAAGACCATAATTTTTTTTTTAGAAAAAATTACTTTCTTAAACTCTGTATCTAATCAAAAAGTTCCACATAAAATAGAAAAAATGAGTATAAAACATGAAAATTATTCTAGATTCATGTGGCCGTCTAAATCAATACTTTATTAGTTTTATTTTATACGACACTATTTTTTTATTAATCCGTTCTAGAAAGCACAATACATTTTTAAATTTGAAAATATTGCTGACCATATATCACGATGCTTGAATTGCCAAGAGGTTAAGTATGAACACCAGAAACCGAGAGACTTGACTCAAAAGAGGATTATTCCCAAATGAAAATAGGAGCTTGTCACCATGGACTACTCGACTCAAAAGAGGATTATTCCCAAATGAAAATAGGAGTTTGTCACCATGGACTTTGTGGTAGGTTTATCGTATACCTTGAGGTAAGTTTGATGCAGTCTGGGTTATTATTGGCAAGTTTACTAAACTTGTGCACTTTTTTCCTATATAGATTACTTATAACTCTTCGAAGAAGTATGCATAGATTTATATTCGAGAGATAGTTTGTAGCATTGTGAAGGTTCTAGTAATTTAGTAGCAAAAAATAATTAAAATAAACAAGAAATGGGTGAAGTTGTTGGCAAATTCCTCATGCCATATGTGTCGGTGGGATAGATTAAATTCCAATCTGAATTCATTTTATTGGGCAACAATTTAGTCGATAATAATTTTGAGATGTGGATAGAATGGCATAATTGGGTCAAAACCCACCATAGTAGGCCATTAATGAAAGGTCATTAAGGGTGTCTTGAAATAAAAGTTTTTAGGTGAAGACAATGGGCCAAGCCCACACGTTTTGGTTGTCACACATATCAAGTAAGATAGTAAAAATATCACGGTATATCCAGTTTTCGGACTGAAAACATTTTTGAGAAAAATACACTTAGAAGCAGTTTTTAAAAGCTTGGCCAAACACTAATTACTGCTCAAAAGTGCTTTTCTAATTAATTAACCAAACACAAACTACTTCTCACCAAAAATACTTTTTTTAAAAGTACTTTTGAAAAAAATACTTCTCAAAATAAGCTGATTTTAGAAGCTCGGCCAAACGGGCTATTAGTGGCTTTCACGTTTAAAGAGATTTGAAGGTTGACTGTTTTAAGGCAAGTGAGAGTTTAACTTCTAATTGAATGCTTATTTTTTCAACGTCACGGTTTAGAAACTTGCATGAACACTTTCAAATATCTGTAATGCTAAGGAGCGAGCGCGTACTGGAACATGTATACAATTTTTTAGCTTATATGCTATATTTTGAAGTGTTTCACTCTCTTAGTTGAATTACAAAGCATGTGATACATCTTTTACAATAAATTGCGCATGACATGCTAATTTTTACTGTTTAGGAAGCATGTCGTTATGTGTGACATTGCATATTATGTTGACTCATAGTATGACTTTCTCTTATCTATGGTATTATTATTGAACTATTTTTTGTGTATGCATTTGCTTGATGAGTTGAGATGGTGCTAGCATCATATCGATTATGCTCTGCACCTTGTACCACACAGTCTGATTGCCACCATAATGGTTTGCTACCAATTACCACACTGATGGTTGGACACAATATAAGTTATGGATGGCTATGAACGTTTTTTTGAAATGCACAGTTCAACACAGGTAAGAGTGTATCCTATAGACGGGTGGTTGATATGCATAGATAATACTATAAGTTATTGTTAGTTGTGGACAATCTACTGATACTCATAGTTCAACACAGGTAAGAGTGTATCCTATGGACGGGCTGTTGATACGCATAGGTAACACTATAATTTATTATTGTCTATGAACGGTATACTCAAATGCATAGTTCAACATAAGAATTTAAGAGGTATCCTATGGATCGGCTATTAATACGCATAGGTAACAACACTATTAGTTATTGTTGGCTATGAACGGTCTACTGAAACTCAAGTTCAATATAGGTAAGGTGTATTCTATGGAAGGGTTGTTGATACGCATAGGTAACATTATGAGATGATATTTATGAGTTTTTACATGTATATCTATTGCTTTTAATTTATACATGCATTATTGCTATGATATATTGATATACCTTGTTCACAACCTGCACAATATTTTATAGACTTGTTTTACGGGATATGATGGAGGGGTGAGTAAATGATTTTGTTAGGCCTTGTTTCACCCTTATTGCTATTTTTGCATCACGTAGATACAACCTCTAATACAGCATCATGACCTTTCTATTCTTGTTCATAGGTTTGTAAAGGGAGCTGTCCATAGTTGGTTCCTAGAGCTTCTTCTACTTCACTCTTATGTTTACTTTCCATTTTAGACTATGTCCATAGGCTTTTGTACTCTGTTACTTTATCGATACTCCATGATAATATATTATGGGTTTTGGGGATATTTTAATTGTATTTTATTCAGACTTCCGCTATGATATTTGATATGGATCATTTTGAGATAGTTCTTGTGTTATTGTTAGTTTAGAATTAATAATTCACTTGGGGTTGTGGTTCGTTGGGTGCCATGCCATAGCCCTCGATTGTGGATTGTAACAAGCTTAGTATCAGAGCCTTAAAGTTTAAAGTCTCATGAGTTATGGAGTAATGTCTAGGTAAAGTCTTGATTATGAGTATGTTGCATGCCATACTTATAAATTGGAAGCTACAAAGGCATTTTAGGAAATCTTTCCTTCTTATCTCGTGATATAGAGTTTGAAGTAGCGATGGTGATTTTCCTTTTTCCTTCGTACGCGACATTAGGAAATACGTTCATCATTTAAAGAGTCAGCGATAGATGATAACACTCAAGGAATGCAAAGATATCTACGAGATAGGGGAAGTCCCAGAAGATATGCCAAGGCATGGACTATATCCCAGATTCAAGCACTAGCTATCGAGGGTAGAGAAGGTTGTGCTCAAGTTACTAGATAGCTTGGGAATCTCAATTGATTAAATTTGAAACTCAGAACCATCATCTCAATATGTCCCTCGAAGTGGGAGAAATAGTATAGTTATTCATGCGGTAATTATGCCTTCACGGTCAGTTATATAGCTGGGAGTAAATACGTTACGACCCAAAATTCCACTAGAGTCGTGGTGACGCCTAACACTACTTGCTAGGTAAGACAACCACCAACATACAAAAATAAACTTCAAAAACAATATTAAATAGTCTCAATAGTGGAATAGTATAAGTAATTGAAGTCAAAATAGCGGTACAACCGATAACCATCCCAAAATTTGGTGTCATCGAGTACATGGGCTCTATAGAATAAGTAAATACAAAATCTGAATGAAAACATAATACTGACCGAAAGACTAAATAGTAATAACATGTTATGAAATATGTTATTTAAAGGCATAACGGAACAATAGTGCTATCTCAAAAATCTCCAACTAGTCCGGATCTGGCTCACTAACAGCTACCACGATCAATAATACCTGGATCTGCACATGAAGTACTGAGTGTAGCATGAGTATAATCGATCCCATGTACTCATTAAGTAGCAAGCCTAACCTCGAGCTGAAAGTAGTGATAAGCTTGGCAAGATCCAATGCTCATTTTCAACAGCCAACAACAATAATAAAAACATAATAATAGCAAAAGGAAAAATAGCTCAATAATATCAGGTTCAACTCTATCACATTAAGAGGCAAATAAACATGCTTTCCAAATATATCAGTCAAGGATCGACTTTAAAAAGATCAAATATCAAATAGCATGAGAAAAATACAACTCTATGTCTTGCATGACAAGTATTCATGCCAAAATCAACAACATCACAGTTTAATCATCTAGAAAACACAATCTCAATACATACAGAGTACTCGACATAAATACCCCTCAATCACACTCTCAATACGCTCACGGTGCCTTGATCAAAACCTCTGAATCATCACACATACTCACACTCAGCACTGTATGGGACTGACATAAGCCCCTTAGTAAGCACATATCAAGTACCTGCACTAACAAGATTATACCTAAATTCGGAGCGGTGGATCCTAGCCCAAATGTTGATCAAATCAAAAGTCTACGATCAATATCACTCATCCCAATATGGGGCCTGACACAACATCCCCTCACAATCAACATCAATACTCAATAATTAATGTCACTCAGCCCAATATGGGGCATGGACGCAAACATCACCTCACAACCAATATCAATACGGCTCTACGTCCCAAGATCAGTCATCAATCCGCTCAAGTCTATATGCTCAGATATCAAAGTACTATAATAAAAAATACCGCACGGAATATACTAATATGCCACAACTCAACTCAAACCCGTGACATACTAATGGGGACACTAATAACATATGAGATAACATATAAAGAATGCACAGATACAAAGATATAATATGCAGATATATTATTTTGATTGAAAATATGACTACAGTTAAGGCAAATAGTTCGGCATAGCAAAAATAACTCTATAATATCTCAAATAAATAAGCACATAGCCTAGACATAATTATAGCATGAATAACGACTCACATAGTCATACATATGGAGAAATATGGTAGCAAAGAGGCATGATAACAAAACAAGGAATATAATAGTTTAAAGTCTACCTGAATTTAAAAAAATAACCACGGTGAACACATATACGCTCATCACCTCGCACGTGCGTCACCCCAAACATATAACAAATATTATAGCCAATGAAGAAATTACCATCAAACCAAGTTTAGGCAAGATAGTTACCTCAAACCGTGAGAATCACTACTCCAAAAATCTCCTGTCTCATAAATCGGCCTCCGAATGGATCATATCTATCAAAAAATAACTCAATAACATCAAATAATTCCATAGGAATCAATTCCAAACAATAAATCTTTGATATTTATTCAATTCCAAAAAAATCAACAAAAGTCAACCTAGGATCACATGGTCAAAACTTGAGTCAAGGTAGATTCCGAGTACTTATAACCCCACGAGTCCAAATATCTGATTAGATTCTAAAACCGAATCCAAATCACACCCAAATCCTCAATTTCTAACTCTCTTAAGTTGTAGGAAAACACCCCAAATTTTTCTCAAAATTTCATATTTTATGTATTAATAATCTATGTAGAATCTTAAATTAATACCAAAAATGTGTAGAAATCACTTACTCCAAAGTCTTATATGAAAGTCTCCTTAATGAATCGCCTCTATCCAAGTCTAGGGTTCAAAATATGAGAGAATATGCTAAAATCCTGAAATAGGAACTTAACATAGTCTGCCCAACATTACCCTTCACAAATGCAACCCAAGCCTCGTGTTCGCAAAACACAATCCTGCTACTGCCTCCAAAGCCTTCTTCATGAATGTGGAGCACACCACGCAAATGCGAAGCACAGGCGCTCAGAACTACGAGAACGTGTCCCCTATCCCACAATCGCGAAAGCTAACTTCCAGCTTGCCTCCCCTACTCCACAAACGCGATCACTTTAGCACAAAAATGAAGGCCACTAACCATAAACCATCGCGAATGTGACTGCCTTGTCCGAGAATGCGAAAAACAAAGTACTGTTGACTCAAAGTTACCCTCCACGATCGTGAAGTATACCAAACACCAGCAGAAAATCTACAACCTCAATAAGTTTTGGGTGGTCCAAAACTCACCTTAGCCACCTAGGACCCTATCTAATCATAACAACAAATCTGTACACACTAACCGGACCTATTCAAAACCTCTAAACACATACGAGACTATCACATCTACGAATCAAATATCAAACCACAAATTAAACTTCTCTTAAGTTTATGCTTCTATGCTTCCAACCAAGTGTCTGATTCACGCCTAACCAATTCGGATTACATCCAAACTTTTCACACGAGTCTCAAATGACAAAACGAACCTATTTTAAGTTTATTAAGTTTTATTTGAGGTGCAATTCATAGTATTGATGTTGCTTGATGTTATTTGATGCCTCAAAGTAGGTTTGTGTTATGTTATGGGACTTGTTGGTATGTTCGGACGGGGTCCCGAGGGGCTCAGGTGAGTTTCGGGTGGTTTCAGACCATTTCTAGGCCCTTTGTGTCTAGTTTTCATAAGATCAGATCGTTTGTCATTTGGAGTTTTGTACAAAAGTTATGGCTGTTACACTACAGATTGTGTGAGAAGTGTTTGGGAAGGGTAATGGGAATTTGTTCATCACGATCGGGGGAAAATAGCCGCGATCGCGAAGGGTAAAATGTGTGTTGGAAATTTTTTGAATTGCAATCGCGAGGTTGGTGACCCCGATCGTAAAGGGTACCTTTAAAGCAATATTTAAAGTACTCTATTTCTAAGGTCTTGGTCATTTTATCATATTTTAAGCTATAGAGCTCGGATTTGGGTGATTTTGAAGGGGGTTTTCACACTTTAGATTGGGGAAGTGTTATTTACCCGATTTGATTGTATTTCAGGATCCAATATTTTTTATCATTAAATTAGTTATTTCAATTGGAAAAAATGAGAATTTTTGTAAAAACTTTAAAAAATATATATAAAATGAGGATTTGAAAGTCGATTTATATTAGAATTGGATAATTTTGTATGGTTGGACTCGTATCAGAATGGGTGTTCGGTTGTGAGTTTTGTCGGATTCCAAGGTGTGATCTTGGGGTTGAATTTTTGAGTTGACTTTTTAGTTTTCCTTAAAGATCGAAGCTTTATTATCCGAAATTATTTCCTATGATTTGATTATGATATTGAATTATTTTGGCTAGATTTGAGCCGTCTGGAGATTTGTTTCATACAAGAAGGTCAATTTAGAGTATTGATTTGGCTTCTTTGTGGTAAGTATCTTGCCTAACTTTGCATGGGGGAACTATCCCTTAGGATTTGAGTCGTTTGTGCTATTTGTGTTATGTGAAAGTCATGTACACGAGGTGAGGGGTGTGTACTCGGGCTTATATGTGAAAATTGACCCGTTTAGACTCTTGGGCTTCTTCATGTATTTATTTGGAATTGTTAGCACATGTTATATCTTTTATTCATCATGTTTACTATCAGATGCTTTATTTGAAGTTGTCGTTACATGTCACATCCTTTACTTGTCAAGTTTATTCTTATGTGCCTTATTTGAGAGGTTCAAGAGGTATAGTCCACCTACTTTCAATGGAACAACTACCGAGGATGTACATGGCTTTATTTCTCCGCACCATGGGTATTGTGGAGTTCAGCGGAGTTTCTTTTACTATATTTCAGTTGTAGGGAGAAGCGTATCAATGGTGGAAGGTTTATGAGGAGGGTTGACCAGTCGATGCAGCACTACCCACTTGGGCTCAGTTTTTAGAAATGCTTTTAAGGGAGTTTGTTCCCCAGTCCCTCCAGGATGCGTGGTACACAGAGTTTGGAAACTTGCATCAGGGCACCATGACAGTGTCAGAGTATGCTATCATGTTCAGTGAGTTATCTTATCAAGCACCTACTTTGGTCCGTACAATTAGAGAGTGAGTCTGCAAATTTATCAAGAGGCTCAGTTACGGTCTTAGATTTAGCATGGCTCGGGAGTTGGAGACTGATACTCCATTTCAGCATGTTGTGGAGATTGCCAGGAGATTAGAGCTTATTCATGGTAAGGAGAGGGAGGATAAGGAGGCCAAGCGGTCTCGAGGTTCTAGAGGATTCAATGGATTCTACTCTTCAACTATGACCCATCATGGTGGAGGCTCGGGTAGTCGGCCAGTATAGTCCGCAATTCAGACTACTCATGCTGCTCCAGTTAATCACAATACTCATATGGAGTAGTCATCTTTTATTACACCACCTGCATGGGGTTTCCACAGCGGTTATTCCAATTATTAGGCATAGACTCAGTACGAGCATCCATGCCCGCAAAGAGTTTGTTATGAGTGTAAAGATAATGGGCACATCATGAGAGATTGTTCCAGACTCGAGAGAGATAGATTTCATCAAAGCACTCAGGATAGGGGCTCCATTCAGGTGCTATTCCACCTGCATAGCCAGCTAGGGGTAGATGACATACGGGTAGAGGACACCCTAGAGGGGGAGGCCCGACCCGTTGATATGCTTTTACGGTAGGGCTGAGGTTGCTGCACCAGATGGTGTTGTTAAAGGTATAGTTTTGATTCGTTATAGAGGAGTATCATTCTTATTTTGATTCAGTTCTGCTTATTAGAGTGAGTCCTTCTATCTTGCTTCACATATGGATGAGTTTCCCAATTCTTGTACTCTACTTATGTGTTTACCCCTGTTGGGAGATTCTATAGTATCGTTTTGTTTTATTTACCATTGAGAGTTAAAAGACTATATGGAACTTTATGTTACTCCTTACGGTAAGTTTTGATGTGATTTCTTGATGGTTTGGTTACGATTTATGATTTAGGTGTTCTACCAATATGGGAAGTCTGTTATGTGTTGTGATTTTGTCTTGTGGAATTGAGTTAGTGGAAGTTTTCGGTTGGTGTGAGGTGTATTCTACTTGTGATTCAGAGCTGAGGGTGAGACCCCACACATATCAAATTATTTCACCTATGGGGTTAATTCTGTCACGACTCAAAATGCAATAAAGGTCGTGATGGCGCTGGACACCACTGTCAGGCAAGCCAACCATAATTGCGTAATTTAGTTCTCGTTTTAGTATTTTGGAAACCATTGTTTTTCTTCAATATAATAATAAAAGATGAGATTTCAAAATAAACAATAATATTTTAATTATGTCATCAATGAATAATCCAAAATCATCCTAGAACACGGTGTCAAAAGAGCATGAGCATCAACAAGGAAAAATAAATAAAATACATCATCTGTCCGGAATAAAAATTTGGACAGGAAAGAAAAATGTAAATACTCTGAAGGAGACTCTGCTGCAGCGGATCGTAGCATAAGATTCAGCTCACCTAATTCCCCGTATCAACTATGTCGCTACGCCCAGAAGGCCGCTAGATATACATGTGCCTGTACAATAAAATGTACATCAAGTGTAGTATGAGTATGCAAACAATACGTACCCAGTAAGTATCTAACCTAATCTCGAAGAAGTAGTGATGAGAGGTCAACTCCGACACTTACTAGTGGTCCAGTAGTAATGTACTAATAATATAATTAGTCGTGGATTTTATTAAAAACAATAGTAAACTTAAGAAATCATGAAGCAAGTAAACAGTCCTTTTGATAACTTGGGATTTCCAAATTTATTTTCATCATTTATCAAGTTATCTCAGACTAGGGAGGCAATATTATTATTTATAAATTTCAAGGTAAACAACACAAGCATGTGCAAATCATGCCGAGGTCGTGCGGTCCGATCCAACATAATATTTAAACTGTGCACTGCCAGAGGGTCGAATGACGCCAACCATAGATGCATCTATTTAATCTACCGAGGCGTTCGACCTGTTCCACAAAAGATAAATACATTCAAACAGTCAATCAAGAATTCAACAAGGGGCAATTATACAAGGAAAAGGCAATTTCTCCTTTAAAAGTCCAAAAAATAATATTTAGCCTTTTAGAAATTTATTTACCAAGTTCAATATGATTTAAGCAATTTAAATTGACAACGAGGTTGCAAATATTGCAAGTAAAGCATGCTTTTGGGTTTTAGACTACCCAGACTTAAGCATAATAGTAGCTACGTACAGACTCTCGTCACCTCGTGCGTACGTAACCCCCACAAATAGGAGCACATAATGATTTAGTTCACCTATAGGGTTAAGTTCCCTCTTACAAGGTTAGAAAGGAGACTTACCTTGCTTCGAAGTTCCATAAACGGCTCTCAACCCATCCAAGCAACTCAAATCGATGCCCAACGCTCCAAAACTAGTCAATAATTAGGCAAACCTATTAATATATGCTCAATTACTCATTTTAATCTTATTTGTAACAATTTCTAACCCCGATCGAAAAGTCGATAAAAATTACCCTCAGGCCCACGTGCCCGGATTCCGAAATTTTTGAAGGTAACTTTACCCATAACCCCACGAACTCAAATATATGATTTATTCCAAATTGCATGTCCAATTTCGTGGTCAACATCCAATAATATCAATTTTTAGGTCTTCTACTAAAAATCCACAATTTCTACTAATTTTCATATTCCAATCCATGTATAATTCATGTATTTAACTCACAAATGGAAAAATCACTTACTTAGTGATGGGTAACGAAGAAGCTCCTCCAAAATTTCCCTAATCTCGGATCCCATGAAAGATTTGAGATAAAATGAGCCAAAACCTATTTTTAAAACAACTCACTGGCCAGCACTGCCTATCTTCGTGTTCGCGTTCCTCACGACGCTTTTGCCCTCACTGCTTCGCGTTCGCATACCCAGCCTCGCATTCGCATAGGCCAAACGACCTCAGGCCTAGTCCTCATTTCCTTCTATGCGTTCCCCACTCCCCACTCACGTTAGCGTAGGTTCCTCAAGTTCTTCACCGCGTTTGCGTCTCACCCTTTGCGTTCGCGAAGGCCAATCACAACAGCCCCACAATTTCCTCTTCGCGATTGTGGGACTTCCTTCGCGTTCGTGAAGAATGACACCAAACACCAGTAATAGTAGTTCCCAAACAGCTCCAAATGATCCGAAACTACCCCGAAACACACCCCGAGGCCCCCGGGACCTTAACCAACTATACCAACACGTTCCAAAACACATTACGAACTTAGTCGAGCCTTCAAATCACATCAAACAACGTCGAATTCATGGATTACACCTCATTCCAATTTAATGAACTTTAGAATTTCAAACTTCTACATTTGATGCTGAAACCTATCAAATCACGTTCGATTGACCTCAAATTTTGCACACAAATCATATTCGACATTATGGACCTACTCCAACTTCCAGAATCTAAATCCGACCCTAATATCAAAAATTCCACCTCCAGTCAAACTTCTCAAAACCTTTAAGTTTCTAACTTTAGCCAAATGACTCCAAAATGACCTATGAACCTCCAAATTCACTTCCAGACGCGCTCCCAATACCAGAATCACCATACGCAGCTATTGCTAGACTCCGAATCCCATACGGACATCGGTAACATTGAAATGCACTTCAACCCAATTTATGAAATTTTTCCAAAAAGGCTAACTTCTGCAATAGGTGCCGAAATGCCGGGTCATCCAAAACCTGATCCGGACATACGCCCAAGTCTGAAATCATCATACGAACTTGTTGGAACCTTCAAATCCCAATTTCGAGGTCGTCTAATCAAATACATCCTTAGTCAATTCTTCCATCTTAAAGCTTCTAAAATGAGAATTTTCTCTCAAAATCAATCCCGAACTTTCCAAAATTCAATTCCGACCATGCGTACAAGTCATACTACCTGAAGTGAAGCTACTCATGGCCTCAACTATCGAATGACGCGCTAGAGCTTAAAACGATCAATCGGGTCGTTACATTCTCTCCCACTTAAACATACGTTCATCCTTAAACCTGCTAAGAACTGCATTGGAGTTGTCCGAAATCGCTGTTTAACACCTCGAGCACCTACCCGTGGTACCACAACTTAGTTGAGCACATTAACCCGAGCTAATCTGAAGATATTCTCTTTTATTTAGGCAAATAAGCCTTATAACCTAATTCTAACACCCGGAATTCTCTGCCAGGCTTGTCTCTAACATACGAACACCGTATAAATCACCACATGATGCACCAATACATGATTGTATACCTTTGCTGAATCCACACCATGCATTACATAATTCACATGACCATAATAGCATTCTCTAATAACAATAGCTGAAATTTCACGAATTCGATGCTCCCAATGCACTCATAACATACATAAGTCTTGTTCCAACTCTTGCAGTACCGCCACAACGGAAGAGATGTGTAGAAATTCGTAACCAAATGCCGAGTCAACAAATCGGTGAGTCTCTCCTCCTTACAGGAACCATTACCTCATTATGAACCAAATAAAAATATTTTCTCTTTAATATACTTTATATGGTCCTATTGCACAGATCCCAGATCCAGTAATCTCGTCTCACCCCGTATAAGCTGTTCAAGAAATAAGTCACCTCCGACGCTTCCAAAAGTCTCATAAGATGCCACAATGTGCCAATAAGATACTAACTCTAATGTGATTGTCACAACCCCAAACCACCACAGTCGTGATGGCCCCTATCACAGTACTAGGCATGCCAATTCATAATCTGCAGTTGAATAACCAAATGTCTTGTAAAATCTCTAGTTTCAATGAAAATCCTTTAAAAAAAATTATTCAACATTTCCAATAGAGTCTCAGTATAAAAGAAGAGTGAAAATAGGAAATCTCACAAACAAGCCCCTCGGGCAAAGTATCACTCATAAGTATAGCCTCTCGGGCAAGTCTCTCAGTCACTCGTGACTCAACTCTCGTCAATTAGTACTTACACTCAACACTCCATCTCAATAGATATCTCATAATAATAACCGTTGTGGCGTGCAACCCGATCCATAATATATAGTTGACTATGCTCACTGGGGGTGTACAAACTCCGGAAGGGCTCCAACAGTCCAATCACTATATCGCTGTGGTGCGTAGCCCGATCCAATATATTGTTGTGGCGTATAGCCCGATCCATAAATATATATATATATATATATATAATCCTCACCATCAGGTCCTCTCTCTCTCTCTATCTCAGTCACTAAACTCACAGCCACTAGGGCATCTTGGTGAAAATCAGGGAAACTCAGCCCAAACAGTTTTCATATATTTGAAGGTAGAGTAATGAAACTGAATCAATAATAAACATGTAAAATCATGACTGAGGATATGCTTTCAAATCAAAACAATGTAAGGAAAGTAGTAAAATACCCCTAAGGGTCTAAACAGTTCGGCACAAGGCCCCAAACATGACATTTAGCCCAAGTTAACGGATTCGTTTCTAAAACACATGGATATCATATAAAGTTTTATCAAAATATACAACTTTACAGTCGCCACAGGACGGACCAAGTCACAATCCCTACGGGTGTACGCCCACACGCCCATCACCTAGCACGTGCGTCACCTCATTTATCAAAACAGTATGAAATTCTGGGGTTTCATACCCTCAGGTCTAGATTTACAATCGTTACTTACCTCAAACTGGATGAAATCCTATTCTGCGATGCCCTTGCCTCTTGACTCGGACTCAACTCGCATCGAATCTATCCAAAATCAGAATCATAACATCAATATACGCTAAGGGAACAAAGCCCATGAGAAAATAATCAAATTACATCAAAAATCCCGAAATTGGTCAAATCCGACCCCGGGGCCCACATCTTAAAATCCGATAAAAATCACATCCATAGAATCCTTATCCTTCCACGAGTCCATATATACCAAGAAGATCAAAATCAGACCTCAAATGGCCCTTCAAATCCCCAATTTTACCTCTCCAATTTCAAGCCCTAACTTCCCAAATTTTTCACCCTTAATCTCATAAATTTCATGCTTAAACAACTAAAAATCAACATAGAATCAAGTTTTAGATTCAAGAAACTCACCTCAATGGAAACCCCCTTGATTCCCACTTCAAAACCCTCTAAAAAGCTTCAACTCCGCATAAAAATGGTGGAAAACAACCCAAATTCCGCGAAGGAGAACTTATATACTTTCTGACCCAAGGATTCTGCACATGCGGTCCTTTTTCCACTTCTACGGTACCTCTTCCGCGGTCTAACCAACCACATATGCGGTTTTCACTTATTGCCCTGGAACTGCATCAGCAACTCTCTACCCGTACCTGCGGTCTCGCATGTGCGTTCCTTTTTCCACACCTACGGCTTCTTCCCTTTTCACTTGTGGCCGCATCTGCGGCTGTTCCAGCGCTTTTGCGATCTCGCACCTGCGGTTCCCAATCCGTAGGTGCGATTATGATAGGGGCAGCAGCTGAAGCTGCACACTTTCAAAACAAAACCTTCCAAAAATCTTTCCAATCCATCAGAGGCTGTCACACCTCCTTTTTACATACCCGATAGGGCGCAAGGGAGTTTTTTCCAATTAAAGGACAATCGAAACGGGATTGGTTTAATTATTTCAGAGTCACCACTTGGGAGATTTAGGGTGTCCCAAGTCACCAATTTTAATCCCGAATCGAGGAAAAGAATGACTCTGTATTACAGTCTGCGTACCAGAAATCCGGATAAGGAATTCTGTTAACCTGGGAGAAGTTGTTAGGCATTCCCGAGTTCCGTGGTTCTAGCACGGTCGCTCAACTGTTATATTCGGCTTGATTATCTGATTTTATACAAACATGAACTTATGTGCAAATTTTAACTTCTAACCACTTTTGTCGTTATTATTATTTTACAAGAATTGCAACGTCGTGAAAACATATCTCGAACCACGTTACATCAATGCACCCGTGGTTATCGATATATCTCGACTCGGTTGAGATTTGGATTTGGGTCACATAAATGTGCACCCGAATTAGGAAAATAAATTGTTAAAGGCGCGCCTAAAGCAACTAGCGTCTTGTTATTTTGGGGAAGGTCGTAAAAATCCGTTAAACGGCACATCCCGAATTCTAAACACTTTAATATATACATACATTTAGAGGGCCCCGCAGCTTTGTACATTTTGTTTGTCGAGGCTCGTCTCGTTCTATTTTTAAAAGGAATTTGCGACGTCATGGACATGCATCTCGAACCCTATCACAATCAATGTACCCGCGATTAGAAACACATTTTGAATCCGTCGAGATTTGGATTTGGGTCACATAAATGCGCACCCGAATTTAAGAAGGTAAAATTATTAAATACGCGCTTGAAAAGGCTATCGCGTTATTATTCCGGGAGGTCGTGAGATTTGCTAAACGACCCACCTTAGGGACTGAATGCTTCAATATATACATTTAACGAGGGCCCCGCAATTTGTGCGTTTTTCTTTATTTCTGTCGAGGCTCATCTCATCCTTATTTTAAAAGGATATCCTATAGCAACTACGTTTCTTGTCGCGTTTGTCTCTACTAATTGAAAACAGTAGATAGCCCTAATTAATTACATGCTTGCAAGTTATCTATAACAGAATTCCGAGTGCTTGCGCAAAATCAGAAGCACGACCACGTACATGGTCAGCCGAGCAAAAATTAAAGGCCCAAATCCAGCCCATGCGTGATGGGCCAGACCTGGGCCATTGATTGTCCGATGCAGGCCTGCTTGGTCTGTTTTGACCTGGGCTCGACCTTCGTGAGGTTGAGATTGCAAGCCCTGTGTTCTTTGTCTTAAAATATGGTTTAACAGTTATATATGGCAATTTATCAGAAAGGAAAGAACTTAACTAGTAGTGTACGATTTTCATGCTTGACAAACATTACAGACTTGTACTACACCATTGAACTAAATCTGAGATACAACCTACTGCCTTGGGCATACTCTTATCACCAACCTATATACACAGTCTAACATTCAACTACCATACATTGACATTTATTAGGCATGAAGACTATCTCCAGCATCCAAAACAAGAATGTAAACTATTATACATTATAAGAGGCCTAACACAATAGTCTATGTATATATAAGCATCTGCAGATCTTCTCTTTTACATTTATGCTCAAACCTTTCAAGTTACAGTGATATTATATTTGTGTACCTGGTATAGAGGAGCAAAAGAAAAAGAAAGATGATCAGCTGAGTGGTACACAGCAGGCATAGCAGCAGCGGATAAATAGCACAACACAGCAACAACCAAACAGCCACAAAGATGCAGTTCACACGTTGGTCGAGCAACAGGCTAATACTCCCAGAAAAACAGGATAGGCAACAAAACCAGTCGAGAAAGGAAACAGAGTATTTTGGGCTATAGCCACAAGAGTTCAATAACCACCAAGGCTCAGCAAATAACCAGCACAGTTTCGACAATCAAAACTCAAACCACAGTACACAGAAAGCTCGGTAGTAACAATCACAGCAGAAGAACATAGACTTCTCTTAATGGAACAAATAACAATCCCAGTTAGGATAACCAACTTGGTTTCTTTTTACAGTTTTTTGGACAGTGTTCAGTTACAGTATTTCTGAAAATTTCTTTCTGTTTTTTTTCCAGTTTTCTTCAACTCACAAGATCTCCCTTCAAGACTAAAATTTTCCGCCCCTTTTAAGTTCTGAAATGGCCTATTTATAAGCCAAACAACCAGTGCAGTCAAGCTGCCTGGATCCTGCCAATTTGCAGACTGCCCATACCTATTAAATCCCACGCCTAAGCATCTTTTTGATGCCAGCCATTTGTTCCCCACGCTTGGCCTTATTCTTTAATCAAGAGTTATGGGTTCATTTAAGTATTCATTTTAAACCCCCATACTCTTGTGTCTTGTTCCCCATTTGCATTAGTTTAATCCTAAATTAGTACCCTACTTGTCAGCTCACTTAAACTAAGCTTTTTCCTGTTTTTCTCGAACCCCAGACTACCCTTGTTAACCTTGATTATTACTGCCCTAAACCCCTTGCAGCATCAGGGCATTTTGAACTTCTGAAAGTTCAATTCAAGACTGCCCTAGCCTGATTCTTTTAATTTGTTTACAATGCAGTTACAAGCTAGTAGTCACAGCTAATGTCAAGCATCCAATTAACAATCAACAGGTTCATTCACTTACGTGAAGTTGTACGAATTAGAATATTTGAACATTCAGTCGTAGGAAGTTAATCGACGACATTTATCAAGTCGACTATACTAATTATAACAGGTAACAATCAGTCGTTCATATAAACCAATACATACAGGGACCTGAAGGTCTTCGGACAACTTTGGTCAATCACTGGGAACCTATATAAGTTATTTATGCGACGACTATCCTAATCGGACATGTTTATCATAAGATACGTTCAAATCACACACAGAAAACAATCGACCAAATAAAAGGTCTTTGACAGAGATGGAAGAAATCCGAATGAAAAATAACAAAAATAACAAACAAATACAACGAAACATGCTGACAACTTAATTAGCAGTTGAATAAAACAAAAAGGAAAAGAAAAACTTACCGAGAAATGTCCAAACAAAATTGATCCAAATCTGACTCAACTCTGACCCTTTGAGGCCGAACAAACTTTAATCAGGGTGTTCTCACATGAGAACACCTTGATTAAGGTCTATTAGACCTCAAACCCCCGTTAAGGCTAGCCGGATTCCCCAGGTTCATGTGTTCTAAGGTCTGGATTTTCAGATCTGGTTTTTTAGAAGTTGTGGGTAGATTCGGACCAAACCAAGCCTGGTTTGGTCACGAAGGGGGTCAGGGGAGTGTCTGGTATGAAGATGGTGAGGTTTGGTATAGGTCCGGGTTCGACTCGAATCTTCAAATGAAGATTCGAGATGAAGGAAAGGGATTCGAGGCTAGGGGGTAATAGATCCATGTTCAGGAGAGTGAGGGGGTCCTAGGGTGTTCAGGAGGTGGTCACCGGCGTTCATGCCGCCGGGTTCTGGTGAAGGGGAAACTAGGGCGGCTGCTAGGGTTTCGGGGGTTTCAGGGCTTGGTGAGGAAGGAGCTGAGTGAAGGGGGGGGGGGGTTCGACTAGGGGGCGTGGGGTGTGATAGAAAGCTTATATATGGTCTAGGGGTTTAGATCTGAGCCGTTGGATCAGATGATCTCAACGGCTTGGATCTGATGGTGAGGGGTGAGACGAGGTCGTTTGGTATTAAAACGGGGTCGTTTGGGTTTAAGTGATGGATTGGGTTGGACCGGCTAAACAGGTCGGGTCACGGGTGCGGATGTGGACCGTTGGATCAAGAGGCTTAGACGGCTCAGATCGACTTGCCTGAAACGGCGTCGTTTGAATTGGTGCTTGGGCAGGCCGGATTTGGACTGGACTTGAGTGCCGATTTTGGGCCTATTTCGTTTCATTTTTGGGCCCAAACCGATTTTCAACTCTTTTTTTTTCTAATTTTAAAACAAAAAATGAAAAATAACAAATAAATAGTAAAACAAATGAAATTAAAACAAACAACAATGTAACACTTCAACACCATTATCACACCAAATTAAAATGTTCAAGTAAGTTAAATCACAACCTAGAACGAACAATGCACATATATTTTTGAATTTTCTTTTAACTACTGAATTACGGTTTGATTACTATGACAGACATACCTTGTGTTTTGACTGATAAGATCAAAAAATGCAAAAAAAATGGGATGAACCACAAATGACTAGCAGTACATGTCATGAAAAATTGGAAAATTTGTACAGCGAGGTCACTGGTCACTATTTTTGTTTTCTTTTGGAGTGCTTGTCCGTGAAACAAAAATCACGTGCTTACAGCTGCCCCTCTTTGCATGAAGACACGAAGGGTTTTCGTGCCAAGATAAAGCGGGCGATTTTTGCTCGTCCGAGTACTCCGTGTGAAGCATTTTTGAAAAAGATTTGACCGAACCTTTGCTTCAGAGGTTTCCTACTTATCCTGGGCTGAACAGGAATCAGGTCAATGTAGTTCGGGAAATTTTGGTAGCTGGGACTACCGTGTGACTGTAGTGCTTGTTGTTGTCGTGCGCTGCTGCATGCTGCTGCAGGATGCTACCGCTCGCCGATCTCTTTGTTACATTGTTCTGAAAGGAAAAACAAGAAGCTAAGCTAGACTATGGATCATGAGGTCTCATCTATCTTCAACTTGTTCTTGTTGCCTTGCTTTCTTGTCGGCCAACGCTTTCCTCCGATGCCTTTATTTTGTGGACTTGGGGGATGATACTGGTCCTTCGCCTTTTCTGAATGCCAGTTTTCATCACTACGCTTGATCTGCTGGGGACATGGCCCTCTTCTTTAAACCTTTCAATGGTTCCTTCAGTGGTATGGCTTTCTTCATTAAAATTGTTATGTTGGGCATGCTGTAACGTTCCCAAACTGCTTCTTTTGAGACGCGTTCCTTTTTCCTTTTGAATTGCGCGCTTGCCTTTGCAAACTTCTGCTTCTTGGTGCTGGGGATTTTATTGTTTCCTGCTTGGGGGTCTCTGTTGTAACCTTCCGCCTTCAGGTGGGGTTACTGATTCCAAAATCTAAAACTGAAAAGTATTCCCGCATTTTACTGGTGGGCGACCTAGAACTTAAATGTATTCCCGCATTATACTGGTGGGCGACCTAGAACTTAAATGTATTCCCGCATTATATTGGTGGGCGACCTAGAACTTAAATGTATTCCCGCATTATACTGGTGGGCGACCTAGAACTTAAAAGTATTCCCGCATTTTACTGGTGGGCGACCTAGAACTTAAATGTATTCCCGTATTTTACTGGTGGGCGACCTAGAACTTAAATGTATTCCCGCATTTTACTGGTGGGCGACCTAGAACTTAAAAGTATTCCCGCATTTTACTGGTGGGCGACCTAGAACTTAAAAGTATTCCCGCATTTTACTGGTGGGCGACCTAGAACTTAAATGTATTCCCGCATTTTACTGGTGGGCGACCTAGAACTTAAATGTATTCCCGCATTTTACTGGTGGGCGACCTAGAACTTAAAAGTATTCCCGCATTTTACTGGTGGGCGACCTAGAACTTAAAAGTATTCCCGCATTTTACTGGTGGGCGACCTAGAACTTAAATGTATTCCCGCATTTTACTGGTGGGCGACCTAGAACTTAAATGTTTTCCCGCATTTTACTGGTGGGCGACCTAGAACTTAAAAGTATTCCCGCATTTTACTGGTGGGCGACCTAGAACTTAAAAGTATTCCCGCATTATACTGGTGGGCGACCTAGAACTTAAATGTATTCCCGCATTATACTGGTGGGCGACCTAGAACTTAAAAGTATTCCCGCATTATACTGGTGGGCGACCTAGAACTTAAATGTATTCCCGCATTTTACTGGTGGGCGACCTAGAACTTAAAAGTATTCCCGCATTTTACTGGTGGGCGACCTAGAACTTAAATGTATTCCCGCATTATCTTGGTGGGCGACCTAGAACTTAAATGTATTCCCGCATTTTACTGGTGGGCGACCTAGAACTTAAATGTATTTCCGCAGTTTACTGGTGGGCGACCTAGAGCTGAAAAAGTATTCCCGCATTTTACTGGTGGGCGACCTAGAACTTAAATGTATTGAGATTGTTTTCCCGTTCTTCCGAGAAAATTTTTGACAATCGGTAAAAAATTTTCTGCCCCGGTTTTTGGTGATTTCCCTGGCGTTGCGTCTTGCTGCCATTATCAATCCTTTGTTTTCCTGCAGCAGACAAAAGGATTCAGTCAGTTTCACTTTTGGTGGGAAGAGGTGCCTTTCCGGTGGATGCTTCTCCTTCTCTTTCCTTTTTTCTTGCTCCGTGTCCCCATAATTGGTTGGCGGACAAAATCGCTTGCTGGGGGTTTCCGGCCTGCTGGGGGACGGTTTTCCATTTATCCCCCTTTTCTTCTCTCTTTTTACAGTACATGCTGTGGGAGTCTGCTTTTCCTCTCGAAACCACTCCCTTTAGGAGTTTACTTCCTCCAAAACCGCAGGGCACAACATTGCAGTGCTTGGGGCCAGCCTTTAGGACTGTTGGGGTTATCCTGCATTTGATGAATCCCCTCCGGTCTCTGGTAGTAAGCTTTGAAAAATCCTTTTCAAGACAAATTTTAGGAAGAGAAATAAAAGATAGAAAAAGGAGAAAATCTTTCTGAACCAATATTTGGTGGGAGAAGAAACTCAGAAGAACTTATCTGGAGGACATGACTGGTCCCCGTGATCATGACGTGCACCATAGATTCCCGACCCAGTCTAGTTGTATCAATCGATTTGCCCGATGGTCTGACTTGCTGGGGATGATAAATGAGTGTCCATTTCGTTGCGAATGTGGTTGCTTTTTGTTGATCTGTCTTGTCGCCTCATAGTGCCCTTCGAGGGGTTTTCACTAATGAGACTCTCTCTTTTCTCTCATCTCCCGGCGCCTTATGGTGCCTGTGAAGGTTTTCACCGATAAGACTCTCTCATTTTATATCTCTCATCTTACGTCGCCTTTCGGTGCCTGTGAAGGTTTTCACCGATAAGACTCTCTTATTTTATTTCTTCATTGAGGAATCGGGGTGTTGTCGATACGACCCTCTCTTCTGGAGATTCCTTTGACCATCAATTCATTCCCAGTCTTATGATCTCTTCTTTGCTGGGGATCAGTGTATTATTCTCGGCTTTATTTGCCTGACTTGGCATCTCTTGGATATTGATCGGGAGGTCTTTTGGACGTCGATGTTGGTTTTGGTGTGGGGATAAAGAAAGGCTATCAAAAATGAAAATAATTTTGATGGGTGATCTGCTACAACTCTTGGAATCAAACCTTTGTTGGAACTTAAAACATAGCCTCTGCCCCAGTTTTCTTGCTTGGGGGAATTTTATTTTTTATACTTATGTTGAGCTATGTGCGTTACGCACACTGTGCCTATTATGCACACTATGTACATTATGCATCCTATATACACTATGATGCACACTATGACCGAGCCGTGAGGCGCCTACGTATCCTCTTTGAGGAATCAGGTCAAACGTAGTTCCCACCGTTTTGTATCTCTTATGATTTTATCTTCTTTTCCTTTTCTTTCTCCTTCTTTTCATTCTCCTTTAAAGATTTTTCTTTTTCTTTTCTTTTCTTTTTTTTTCTTTTTTTCTTTTTTTTTTCTTTTTTTTTCTTTTTTTTCTTTTCCATTAGTGATTCCAAAAGAGGGGTATAGAAGAATAACTTAAGGCTCAAAGGGGGAAGCAAGGGTTAAAAGTGTTTGGATAGAAGAAAGAATTGCCTCCGTCATCTCATTATCCAATAAATGCCAAATACAAACAAACGAACCAATAATTGCCATAATTAAAGAAATTACGCATAATATCTCTTGACTGCATCAGAATTGATAGCCATGTCGACACATCTCCCCTCGATATCTGTCAAACACAAAGCACCGTTGGACAATACTCTGGTCACGATATAAGGCCCTTGCCAATTTGGGGCGAATTTGCCTTTTGCCTCGACCTGATGTGGGAGGATCTTCTTCAATACCTGCTGCCCTACTTCAAACTTCCTGGGGCGCACCTTCTTATTATATGTTCTCGCCATTCTCTTCTGGTATAGCTGACCATGGCACACTGCTGCCAATCTTTTCTCATCTATCAAGCTCAACTGTTCCAATCGAGCTTTGACCCATTCATCATCATCAATCTCAGCTTCAACGACAATTCGGAGGGACGGAATTTCGACCTCCGCTGGTATTACAGCCTCAGTTCCGTACACCAACAAATAAGGAGTTGTACCTATGGAAGTCCGGACGGTAGTGCGGTAACCTAACAAAACAAAGGGTAATCTCTTGTGCCATTGTCTGGACCCTTCCACCTTTTTTCGCAGTATCTTCTTGATATTCTTATTGGCTGCTTCGACTGCTCCATTTGCCTTGGGACGATATGGGGTGGAATTGCGGTGTGTAATCTTGAATTGTTGGCATACCTCTCTCATCAGGCTGCTATTAAGATTCGCACCGTTATCCGTGATGATTACTTTTGGGATCCCAAATCTGCAGATGATATGGGAGTGCACAAAATCCACCACTGCCTTTTTAGTTACCGACTTGAAGGTTTTAGCCTCAACCCATTTGGTGAAGTAATCAATGGTCACTAGAATGAACCTATGACCGTTGGATGCTGCCGGTTCGATAGGTCCAATGACATCCATGCCCCATGCTACAAACGGCCAGGGTGCTGACATCGTATGTAACTCTGTTGGCGGAGAATGGATCAGATCTCCATGTATCTGACACTGATGGCATTTCCTCACGAAAGTGATACAGCCGTGTTCCATGGTGAGCCAATAACATCCTGGTTGAAGGATCTTCCTTGCCAATACATATCCGCTCATGTGTGGCCCACAAACTCCAGCATGTACTTCTGCCATAACCGTCGTGGCTTGACTGGCATCTATGCATCTCAACAATCCCAAATTCGGGGTTCTTTTGTACAACACTCCTCCGCTGAGGAAGAAACCATTCGACAGACGCCGAAGGGCTCTTTTTGGTCTCCAGTGGCCTGTTCTGGATATGTCCCCATTCTGAGGTATTCCTTGATGTCATGAAACCAGGGTTCGCCATCTGGTTCCTCTTCTACGGCGTTGCAATAAGCGTGCTAATCACGGACCTGGATGTGCAGAGGATCAACATACATTTTGTTAGGGTGGTGCAACATTGATGCTAAGGTGGCCAAGGCATCCGCAACCTCATTGTGAACTCTCGGGATATGTTTGAACTTCACCGATCGAAATCGCTTGCTCAGATCATGCAAGCATTGTCGGTATGGTATGAGCTTTAAATCTCGTGTTTCCCATTCACCCTGAATTTGATGTACCAAGAGGTCCGAGTCTCCCAAGACCAAGACGTCTTGGACATCCATGTCCGCAGCTAAGCGCAGACCCAGAATGCAAGCTTCATACTCGGCCATATTATTGGTGCAATAGAAGCGTAGTTGAGCCGTAACAGGATAATGGCGTCCTGTTTCAGAAATGAGTACTGCTCCTATTCCAACCCCTTTTGCGTTTGCAGCTCCATCGAAGAAAAACTTCCAACCCGGCTCCTCAGGTAATTCCAGCTCATTTGTATGCATTACCTCTTCGTCGGGAAAATACGTTCTTAAAGGCTCGTATTTTTCATCAACAGGATTCTCTGCCAGATGATCGGCCAGCGCCTGGGCTTTCATGGCTGTCCTCGTCACATAGACGATATCAAACTCTGTGAGTAGAATTTGCCATTTTGCCAACCTTCCCGTGGGCATAGGTTTCTGAAAGATATACTTCAATGGGTCCAAACGGGATATGAGATAAGTAGTATACGAAGACAGGTAGTGCTTCAACTTCTGAGCTACCCAAGTTAGGGCGCAACATGTTTTCTCGAGTTGAGTGTACTTGACCTCATGTACTGTGAATTTCTTGCTAAGATAGTAGATGGCCTGCTCCTTCCTTCCTGTGTCATCATGTTGCCCCAGTACACAACCAAATGAATTTTCCAGGACCGTCAGGTAAAGAATTAAGGGCTTCCCAGGCTTAGGCGGGACCAATACGGATGGATTAGACAGATACCCTTTGATTTGGTCGAAGGCCTCCTGACACTCTGCCGTCCAACCTACCGCAGCATCCTTTCTCAACAGCCGAAATATGGGCTCACAAGTTGCTGTGAGTTGGGCGTTGAACCTGTTGATGTAATTGAGTCTACCCAGCAAACTCATTACCTCTGTTTTGTTCCTTGGCGGTGGCAAATCTCGGATGGATTCAATTTTGGATGGGTCTAACTCAATCCCTCGTTGACTGACGATGAACCCTAGCAGCTTTCCTGATGGAACCCCGAATGCGCATTTGGCCGGGTTAAGCTTGATATCATACCTTCGGAGTCTTTGGAAAAACCTCCTTAGGTCTGCTACATGGTCCTCGTGACGCCAAGCTTTTATGATCACATCATCGACGTACACCTCAATTTCTTTGTGTATCATGTCATGAAACACAGCAGTCATTGCTCGTATGTACGTTGCCCTGGCGTTCTTTAATCCGAACGGCATTACCCGATAGCAGTAAGTTCCCCATGGCGTAATAAATGCTGTTTTTTCCGCATCCTCCTCGTCCATTAGGATCTGATGATAACCCGCATAGCAATCCACAAAGGATCCGATCTCGCGCCCAGCGCAATTATCGATCAGGATATGAATGTTGGGTAACGGAAAATTGTCCTTGGGACTTGCTTTGTTGAGGTTGCGGTAGTCGACGCACACCCTGATTTTTCCATCCTTCTTTGGGACTGGTACCACATTGGCCAACCACTCGGGATATCGAGTGACCCGAATGACCTTCGCCTGCAACTGCTTAATCACCTCTTCTTTGATCTTTACACTCATTTCTGTTTTAAACTTCCTTAGCTTTTGCTTGACCGGAGGGTATGCCGGGTCAGTGGGCAATTTGTGAACTACTAAATTGGTGCTTAATCCAGGCATATCGTCATATGACCATGCAAAAACATCTTTGAATTCCATGAGGGTTTTGACCAATTCTTCCCTGACATTCGGCTCAATGTGGATGCTGATTTTGGTTTCTTGGACGTTATCAGCGTCTCCTAGATTCACAGCCTCAGTGTCATTTAGGTTGGGTTTGGGTTTTTCCTCAAATTGGCACAGTTCTCGGTTTATCTCTTCGAAGGCTTCACCTTCGTCACATTCAGATTCATCGTCACAAACGACCTCTTGCATCATTGAGTCGGATTTAGATTGATTTATTAGACTAGGTCGAAGATCCGCTGTGCATGCCATGTCATTAGAACCAGTAAAAAGAGAACTGTTCAGAAAGAAAAAGAACAAAACAAAAATTAAAATGGGACAAAAAGAGAGAACTTTATTAAACTTGCGGGATAAAAGGGTTCACACTTTTACAAGACAAAAGTAAAATTTGGATTACACCCTGGAATAATCCAAACAAAACAAAACAAACAAAACATAAATCAAAGCCTACTACCAAGACTCCCCTCGGACAGGAAGATGAGTAACAGTCCAATTGTTGGCTTTGGCCTCAGGCCCCACAAACTGTATCTCTGCTCTGCTGGAACCTTCTCCAGCCTCTACCATACTGACATCAGCGAATAGCCTCTCGAAACTCTGATTCAGGTCCCCATCCATACCAATGGTCCTAGGATCTTTGGGACGGGCGACCCCTTGGCACTGGCTCTGACAAAGGACCTTGAGAGACGTGGCACCGGTTTGGGCAGAAACCAGACCCTCTTCTTCATTTTTCGCGCTTGCTTCTTATCTGCTGCGGTTGGTTTGAACCCCAATCCGAAAGTTTCCAGATTTTTAGGCAGGGTGACAGGTTGGACAATCCCCTGAAGCTCGACTCCCATGCCTTTTCCCGGCACAAATCCATTACCCAGCATTTCCGAGACCATCATGACTGTTGCGGCAGCTACCCTAGGGTGCGGGATGATTTCTCCTTTAGAAATTTTGTTGGCCGACACTGTATCGAAAATCTGGTAGACCCAAGGACCTTTGCCATCATCGGTCTCTATGAAAGGTACAATGGCGCCACCCATGGTGCGCGCCATGTCCTCGCCGTGTAGCACGACCTCTTGTCTTTCCCACTCGAACTTCACCATCTGATGTAGGGTGGAGGGCACTGCTTTGGCTGCATGAATCCATGGTCGTCCCAACAGAAGGTTATAAGATACTGTGGCATCTAACACCTGGAAGTCCATGGTAAACAGGACTGGACCGATGGTCAATTCAAGTACAACATCCCCCACAGTGGCTGTTCCGTTTCCGTCGAACCCTCGGACACAGATGCTGTTCTTGTGGATTATTCCGTGGTCGATCTTTAACTGGTTCAGGGTAGGTAGTGGACAAATATTGGCACTTGAGCCGTTATCTATCAATACTCGAGTTACCACCGAGTCCTCACATTTGACAGCTAGGTATAGAGCTTTATTATGCTCTGTACCTTCCACCGGCAGATCATCATCTGAGAACGTTACCCTGTTCACCTCGAAAATCTTGTTGACAATGGTTTCCAGGTGGTTTACAGAAATCTCATTGGGTACATGAGCTTCGTTCAATATCTTCATCAAAGCCCGTCGATGCTCCTCCGAATGAATCAGTAATGACAGCAGTGAGATCTGGGCCGGTATTTTTCTCAGCTGTTCGACCACGGAATAGTCCTGCACTTTCATCTTCCTCAGGAACTCCTCAGCCTCTTCTTCGGACAAAGGTTTCTTGGTTGCAACTGGGTTGGTTCTTCTTAGTTCCACCGGAGCAAAACATCGACCCGATCGAGTCAGCCCTTGCGCTTCACAACTAACTTCTTCCACCTGTTTTCCCCTGTACATCACCACCGCCTTTTCATATTTCCAAGGCACAGCCTTGCTATCAATCATCGGCAGCTTCACTACAGGCTTTATATGACCAATTCTCATGGGATCGACTCTAGCTGCTTGTTCTCTCCAGCGGAACCCGAACTCGCGAAAACCTTCCTCGGGTTTCTTCCCAGTTCTTAATAATGTGAGACGGTCAGGGACTATCTCGAGATTGTACTGGAAATGACCTGCAAAAGCCTGCGCCAGATCATCCCAAGTATACCACCTACTGGAATCCTGCCTGGTATACCATTCTAGTGCAGATCCGCTCAGACTTTGGCCGAAATAAGCTATCAGCAGCTCATCCTTGCCGCCTGCCCCTCTCATTTTGCTACAGAATCCCCGCAAATGTGCCATGGGATCACCGTGCCCTTCATATAGATCAAATTTAGGCATCTTGAACCCAAGCCGGGAGTTGGACGTCTGGGAAAGGGCACAGATCTTTGTATGCTACGCTGACTTGGTTGCCCAGCCCGTGCAAGTTCCTGAAAGACTGCTCCAGGCTTTTGAACTTTCTCAATACCTCATCCTGTTCAGGGGCCTTGACCGGCTTCTCAATCTCTGCCGGCACTTCCAAGTGTGGATTGTAAGTCTGTGGCTCGGGGGCATGAAACGTAGGCTCGGGGGGATAGTATTGTGTATCGTGAGCCTGAAACAATGGCTCACTGGTCGTTCTTTGCAAAGGGGCTGATGTTGGTCCCACAAAAATGGGAATATTGGGTGTTGGGAGAGGTTGATGGGGTGGTGGAGCTTGGGAATCATGAGGGCTTCTTTCTTGATGATAAAGGGGATTTGGGCGGCTTGTGGAAGGGCCGGAGTGAGGGTATTCTGGCATGTGTCCCAGTGTTTCAGGGCTCTTTTGTGTTTTGGCTATGGCTAGCTGCATTGCATTCATCTCTAGTCCCATCCTTTCAATCTTTTCCATCGCTTCTTTTAACAACTGGCTCATCGGCCTCTCTTCCTCATTACTATTCTCTGAAGTAGTCATGCTTGTTGCTATCGGTCCTTTGGATCTGGTTTGATAGGAGTGTGTTGCCAGAGTTCTTTAACAACTAACTTGTCTGGATCAGACAACAACAAACTTTGTTAGCGTTAGTGTTAACAGATTTGATCACAACACATAGAGGATGCAATGCTCCTAGGCAGTTAACCGTTTCTACATGCTTTGTTTCAAACAACATGCGTCATCCCGGCTTGCTCATTTGTCCCTTTTAAAGTATTTTGGAAACCCTGTATTTTATTTGTATTTTCTTTCTTTCTTTATTAAAAGCGGTCGAATCTTATGGGGATTGCCTACGTATCACGTCCCCGCGCGAATCAGACCAGGCGTAGTTCTGCCATAAAGTAAAGATACATAGAAATTCTTTCGGAGTCACTTAATTTCATTATCAAAATTTGCTATTACACATTACTTCAGACAAAATAGCAACAATACAGACTCCACAATTTTTTTAACTTGGTTTGACTAAACGAAAAGAAAACAACATATGGGAAAGCAACAAAGCCAAATAAGCAGGACTCGACCCAAGCCTAATCTTCCAACTTAGGGGCCCACGAGGCATCTTTCGGCCCTTTTGCGGCCCTAGGTGTAAGGTCTCTTTGCAGGCTTTTCAACTCGTGCATAATCCGGTGGACACAGCCCATGATGGAAACAAGGAGGGTCTTCCGAGGTGTTCGCTCACATGCCAGGCATTTCATGTAGATGTAATGACCGATTTCGTCAATCCTTGCTCGAATGTTATCCCTTTCACTGAACAACTGCCTGATTTGTCGGTTCTTAAATCCCAGTGCCTGAGCATTATCGGCAAGTCGATCCTGGAACAACTCCATTTGTCTTTCCATGCGGGCCATTGCATCGTAGCACTGTCTTCTGTCGGCCTGCGCATCTCGTGCTTGTTTGATGATCCGATCATGTAGAGTGGAGTTCGTCTCTCTTAATATCCCGATGCTCATTTCATAATCCCTTATGACCTGTTGCAGACGCTGTCTTCGGGCTGTTGTGCCTTTTGCCCATTTGACCTTCATCCTTGCGATGCAAGCTTCTGATTGTTCTAATTCTTCTTGGCTCTGGATGACCTGATTTCTTAAACTTGCTATCAATCTTTCGTCGGAGCGACGTTTCTGTCGGTCAATGTTATTCTTACTGGCTTGGCGAAAGGCGGGCCTTCAAGGTCTGGTTCTCTTGGGCTAGCTTGTTTTTTCCCGCCTGTTCCGAGGCGACTTGCACATTATTTTCAAATACAAGTCTTTCAACTTGACGCTTTAGCTTCCCGATTTCAGCTCGGTAACCTTCCTCTTTTGCGAGCCAGCCCCATTGTTCTTGTGATGACTCAACAAAATCTTGGAGGTGAGGCCGTTTGGTGGGCCGCTCCGCAATGTTCTTCTTATTATGCCAAGCAAGATAAGCTGGTGAGACTTCACCTCTGGATACATCACCTACCCGAGTATTTACCGTCAGGTACTGGCATTCTCCCCATATGCAACGAACTGTCTTTTCAGGAAATTGGCCGTCACTGCTGACCTCGACTGCATAAGTGCTGAGATCTTCGTCCGGGTGTACTACTTGACATCTTCCTAACTGCCTCATCACCCTGTAAGGGGCATAAGGTTGAATACCTCTGAGTCCCATCAAGAGGAAGTGAGGACCAGTGGCGGGCATGTATACGATTTCTTCCACAGAAAGCCAACCCAAAGTCCAGTTTATTTGATCTGCAGTTATGGCCCGGAGATAGGATGTCCATTCTTCGAACCTTTCTGGTAATCGTAAACCTAAAACCCTCAGGTTATAACCTTCGATGCAGTCCTCGTTTGTAGACATGTAGCGCATACACTGAGGATGGCGGCACAAGTGTTCGATCATCCACATCTGCAATAACAAGTTGCATCCTTCGAAGAAATCTGCCCCGGCCTTACAAGCCGTGAGGGCTCGGTATATTTCCGACACTACCATAGGAGCAAGGATGCTTTTATCATTGGTAATCAGGACTTTAACGACCCCAGCCACCTTCAGATCGATATTTCTATCTTTTCGGGGAAACACCGCAAGGCCCAAGAATGCCACCATGAAAGCGAACCGCCTATGCTCATTCCACTTTACCAGATTTCCCCTACTGCAGACACCACTTTCTGGATCATTGAATCCTCCTATGTTCCCGTACCTCTGGTATATGAATTGCAGGGTAGAAAAACCTCTATCCAGTTCAGCGTATGGGACTCCCTTGCTTATCTTCAACAGATCCATGAATTTGTGTGAATTCACAGCTCTTGGGGCGATCAGGTATTTGTGCCTCAAACCTTCAGTGACGTCCATGTAACCTGCCACTTCTTCTAAGGTTGGGGTGAGTTCAAAATCCGAGAAGCGGAACACATTGTGGGCCGGATCCCAAAATGTAACCAAAGCCTTTATGATGTCGCACCGAGGCCTGACATTCAACAAATTAACCAGACCTCCCAGGTGCAGTTTGATCTTGTCTTGCTCTGACTTTTCCAAATCCTCCCACCATAATTGCACTTCCAGAGGGATTTTGCTTCTAACTGTTACCGGCAAACTTGGACTTATGCTCATTCTGCATGTTTATTGGGGTGATTAAGCAAAGATCCAAACTCATTGGACTCAAATACCAAATTGACACACCCCTTTTTTTCATAGAAAAACGAAATTTGGTTGTTTCTGAAAAGTATGATGTCACCTTAAAAACTTTCGTTCTTTGGATTGTACTTATATTTTGAAAAACAAGTTGAGCCCGATGGGGGTTGCCTACGTATCTCGCACCCTGCGAGAATCAAACTGACGTAGTTCAGGCATAAGCCGAATTTTAGAGACACACTATTTTTCTCTTAAAAATAAATCAAAGACTCTTACTTTCTAAAACACATTAATATGGCACACATTTTTCTTTTTTTTTTTTCCAAAATTCTGGCAGAGCTTTAACCGTTTTCTGGTATTGATTTTTCAAGAATAAATAATTAACTCCCTAACCGTTATTCTTTTTTTTTCTTTTTTTTTTCAAACATTCCCGATATTCAGAAGCCGGTCAGCATGCAAGCCTTGAAACATGTAAATGCATAAAGCAAACAGGATGTAGCAGGATGGTCTTTATTCTCAGGTTGCTTGTCCTAGACGGACCCAGCCCCTGTGCTGAGTCCCCTAAGTCAAATGCACATGATGCAAATAAGCGTTCCTACTAGGGATCCGGCATGAAGTTATGTTATACTAAGCTGTAAAACCTAGGTGTTTGTTCTAGACCTGGCTTACCCGAGCGGACAACTCGAGCCAAGGATGGGAGCTGTGTACCGGTAACCAAAAGGCCATCCGATTTTGCAACTCCTCCGAATCCTCGTTCTATTTTGGCATATGACACTAACAGAAAGAAGCCACGACCAGCGTGCGCTCCTCAAGAGAGAAGAGAAGGGTTTCGGCACAGTTTATATGTACAGTTCAAATAATATCAAAGCAATAAAAGCAGCATTTAGCACATTAGGCGCAAACACGTAAAAATCAGATAATAAATAAAGCCAAATAATAACAATTATTTTAAGCTCGAATTCTTAACCCTGAACCAGTGGTTCTGGGTCATTTTTCCCCAGCGGAGTCGCCAGAGCTGTCACACCTCCTTTTTACATACCCGATAGGGCGCAAGGGAGTTTTTTCCAATTAAAGGACAATCGAAACGGGATTGGTTTAATTATTTCAGAGTCGCCACTTGGGAGATTTAGGGTGTCCCAAGTCACCAATTTTAATCCCGAATCGAGGAAAAGAATGACTCTGTATTACAGTCTGCGTACCAGAAATCCGGATAAGGAATTCTGTTAACCCGGGAGAAGGTGTTAGGCATTCCCGAGTTCCGTGGTTCTAGCACGGTCGCTCAACTGTTATATTCGGCTTGATTATCTGATTTTATACAAACATGAACTTATGTGCAAATTTTAACTTCTAACCACTTTTGTCGTTATTATTATTTTACAAGAATTGCAACGTCGTGAAAACATATCTCGAACCACGTTACATCAATGCACCCGTGGTTATCGATATATCTCGACTCGGTTGAGATTTGGATTTGGGTCACATAAATGTGCACCCGAATTAGGAAAATAAATTGTTAAAGGCGCGCCTAAAGCAACTAGCGTCTTGTTATTTTGGGGAAGGTCGTAAAAATCCGTTAAACGGCACATCCCGAATTCTAAACACTTTAATATATACATACATTTAGAGGGCCCCACAGCTTTGTACATTTTGTTTGTCGAGGCTCGTCTCGTTCTATTTTTAAAAGGAATTTGCGACGTCATGGACATGCATCTCGAACCCCGTCACAATCAATGTACCCGTGATTAGAAACACATTTCGAATCCGTCGAGATTTGGATTTGGGTCACATAAATGTGCACCCGAATTTAAGAAGGTAAAATTATTAAATACGCGCTTGAAAAGGCTATCGCGTTATTATTCCGGGAGGTCGTGAGATTTGCTAAACGACCCACCTTAGGGACTGAATGCTTCAATATATACATTTAATGAGGGCCCCGCAATTTGTGCGTTTTTCTTTATTTCTGTCGAGGCTCATCTCGTCCTTATTTTAAAAGGATATCCTATAGCAACTACGTTTCTTGTCGCGTTTGTCTCTACTAATTGAAAACAGTAGATAGCCCTAATTAATTACATGCTTGCAAGTTATCTATAACAGAATTCTGAGTGCTTGCGCAAAATCAGAAGCACGGCCACGTACATGGTCAGTCGAGCAAAAATTAAAGGCCCAAATCCAGCCCATGCGTGATGGGCCAGACCTGGCCCATTGTTTGTCCGATGCAGGCCTGCTTGGTCTGTTTTGACCTGGGCTCGACCTTCGTGAGGTTGAGATTGCAAGCCCTGTGTTCTTTGTCTTAAAACATGGTTTAACAGTTATATATGGCAATTTATCAGAAATGAAAGAACTTAACTAGTAGTGTACGATTTTCATGCTTGGCATACATTACAGACTTATACTACACCATTGAACTAAATCTGAGATACAACCTACTGCCTTGGGCATACTCTTATCACCAACCTATATACACAGTCTAACATTCAACTACCATACATTGACATTTATTAGGCATGAAGACTATCTCCAGCATCCAAAACAAGAATGTAAACTATTATACATTATAAGAGGCCTAACACAATAGTCTATGTATATATAAGCATCTGCAGATCTTCTCTTTTACATTTATGCTCAAACCTTTCAAGTTACAGTGATAGTATATTTGCGTACCTGGTATAGAGGAGCAAAAGAAAAAGAAAGATGATCAGCTGAGTGGTACACAACAGGCACAGCAGCAGCGGATAAATAGCACAACACAGCAACAACCAAACAGCCACAAAGATGCAGTTCACACGTTGGTCGAGCAACAGACTAATACTCCCAGAAAAACAGGATAGGCAACAAAACTAGTCGAGAAACGAAACAGAGTATTTTGGGCTATAGCCACAAGAGTTCAATAACCACCAAGGCTCAGCAAATAACCAGCACAGTTTCGACAATCAAAACTCAAGCCACAATACACAGAAAACTCGGTAGTAACAATCACAACAGAAGAACATAGACTTCTCTTAATGGAACAAATAACAATCCCAGTTAGGATAACCAACTTGGTTTCTTTTTGCAGTTTTTTGGACAGTGTTCAGTTACAGTATTTTTGGAAATTTCTTTCTGTTTTTTTTTCAGTTTTCTTCAACTCACAAGATCTCCCTTCAAGACTAAAATTTTTCGCCCCTTTTAAGTTCTGAAACGGCCTATTTATAAGCCAAACAACCAGTGCAGTCAAGCTGCTTGGATCCTGCCAATTTGCAGACTGCCCATACCTATTAAATCCCACGCCTAAGCATCTTTTTGATGCCAGCCATTTGTTTCCCACACTTGGCCTTATTCTTTAATCAAGAGTTATGGGTTCATTTAAGTATTCATTTTAAACCCCCATACTCTTGTGTCTTGTTCCCCATTTGCATTAGTTTAATCCTAAATTAGTACCCTACTTGTCAGCTCACTTAAACTAAGCTTTTTCCTGTTTTTCTCGAACCCCAGACTACCCTTGTTAACCTTGATTATTACTGCCCTAAACCCCTTGCAGCATCAGGGCATTTTGAACTTCTGAAAGTTCAATTCAAGACTGCCCTAGCCTGATTCTTTTAATTTGTTTACAATGCAGTTACAAGCTAGTAGTCACAGCTAATGTCAAGCATCCAATTAACAATCAACAGGTTCATTCACTTACGTGAAGTTGTACGAATTAGAATATTTGAACATTCAGTCGTAGGAAGTTAATCGACGACATTTATCAAGTCGACTATACTAATTATAACAGGTAACAATCAGTCGTTCATATAAACCAATACATACAGGGACCTGAAGGGCTTCGGACAACTTTGGTCAATCACTGGGAACCTATATAAGTTATTTATGCGACGACTATCCTAATCGGACATGTTTATCATAGGATACGTTCAAATCACACACAGAAAACAATCGACCAAATAAAAGGTCTTTGACAGAGATGGAAGAAATCCGAATGAAAAATAACAAAAATAACAAACAAACACAACGAAACATGCTGACAACTTAATTAGCAGTTGAATAAAACAAAAAGGAAAAGAAAAACTTACCGAGAAATGTCCAAACAAAACTGAACCAAATCTGACTCAACTTTGACCCTTTGAGGCCGAACAAACTTTAATCAGGGTGTTCTCACATGAGAACACCTTGATTAAGGTCTATTAGACCTCAAACCCCCGTTAAGGCTAGCCGGATTCCCCAGGTTCATGTGTTCTAAGGTCTGGATTTTCAGATCTGGTTTTTTAGAAGTTGTGGGTAGATTCGGACCAAACCAAGCCTGGTTTGGTCACGAGAGGGGTCAGGGGAGTGTCTGGTATGAAGATGGTGAGGTTTGGTATAGGTCCGGGTTCGACTCGAATCTTCAAATGAAGATTCAAGATGAAGGAAGGGGATTCGAGGCTAGGGGGTAATAGATCCATGTTCAGGAGAGTGAGGGGGTCCTAGGGTGTTCAGGAGGTGGTCACCGACGTTCATGCCGCCGGGTTCTGGTGAAGGGGAAACTAGGGCGGCTGCTAGGGTTTCAGGGCTTGGTGAGGAAGGAGATGAGTGAAGGGGGGGGGGGGGGGGTTCGACTAGGGGGCGTGAGGTGTGATAGAAAGCTTATATATGGTCTAGGGGTTTAGATCTGAGCCGTTGGATCAGATGATCTCAACGGCTTGGATCTGATGGTGAGGGGTGAGACGAGGTCGTTTGGTATTAAAACGGGGTCGTTTGGGTTTAAGTGATGGATTGGGTTGGACCGGCTAAACAGGTCGGGTCACGGGTGCGGATGTGGACCGTTGGATCAAGAGGCTTAGACGGCTCAGATCGACTTGCCTGAAACGGCGTCGTTTGAATTGGTGCTTGGGCAGGCCGGATTTGGACTGGACATGAGTGCCGATTTTGGGCCTATTTCGTTTCATTTTTGGGCCCAAACCGATTTTCAACTCTTTTTGTTTTTTCTAATTTTAAAACAAAAAATGAAAAATAACAAATAAATAGTAAAACAAATGAAATTAAAACAAACAACAATGTAACACTTCAACACCATTATCACACCAAATTAAAATGTTCAAGTAAGTTAAATCACAACCTAGAACGAACAATGCACATATATTTTTGAATTTTCTTTTAACTACTGAATTACGGTTTGATTACTATGACAGACATACCTTGTGTTTTGACTGATAAGATCCAAAAAATGCAAAAAAATGGGATGAACCACAAATGACTAGCAGTACATGTCATGAAAAATTGGAAAATTTGTACAGCGAGGTCACTGGTCACTATTTTTGTTTTCTTTTGGAGTGCTTGTCCGTGAAGCAAAAATCACGTGCTTACAGAGGCCCCTAGGACCTCCACCAAAAATACGAACAAGTCACGTATCATTATTCGAACTTATACCAACCATCGGAACACTCAAAAGAACATCGAATCATCAAAACACCCTCGGATTCAAGCCTAAGGATTCCAAAACTTCCAAATTCTGCAATCGATCAAAAAGTCTATCAAACCTCATCCGAATGACCTGAAATTTTTCACATATGTCACAAATAATACAACGGGCCTAATCCAATTTCTAGAATTCCATTCCGACCCCGATATCAAAATTTCCACTACCAACCGGCAATTGCCAAAATTCCATTTTCGCCAATTCAAGCCTAAATCTGCCATGGACCTCCAAAATATATTCCGATCACGCTCCTATGTCCCAAATAACCTCATAAAGCTATCCGAACCATAAAAACCAAGTTCCGAGATCGTTTACTCACAAGTCAACTTCCGATTGACTTTTCCAACTAAATGGCCAACTTAAGAGACTAAGTGTCTCATATCACTCCAAAACTACTCCAAACCCGAACCAACCAACATGATACGATGAAATGTAGCTGAACAACACATAAGAAGGTAGAAATGGGGAGAACGGGACTGAAACTCATGAAACGAGTGGCCGGGTCATTACATCCCCCCCTCTTAAAGAAACGTTCGTCCTCAAACGAGTCAAGAAACATACATGAAGCCTCGAATAGGTGAGGATATCTGCTTCGCATCTCTCGCTCGGTCTCCCAAGTAGCCTCCTCCACGGGCCAACCTCCCCGCTGCACTTTCACTAAAGCTATATCCTTTGATCTCAACTTTCAAACTTGATGCTCCAAAATAGCCGTTGGCTCCACATCATATGTCAAATCACCGTCTAACTGAACCGTGCTAAAAGCCAAAACATGAGACGAATCGCCAATATACTTCCTAAGCATACAAACATGAAATACCAGATGCACACTCGACAAGCTGGGTGGCACAACAAGCTCATAAGCCACCTCCCCAATCCTCCGAAGCACCTCAAAAGGACGAATGAACCGAGGACTCAATTTACCCTTCTTCCTAAATCTCATAACACCCTTCATGGGTGAAACCTTCAATAGAACCTTCTACCCAACCATGTAGGACACATCACAAACCTTTATGTCAGCATAACTCTTCTGTCTCGATGGCGCTGTATGAAGCCGCTCCTGAATCATTTTACCTTTCCTAAAGCATCCTGTACCAAATCTGTACCCAAAAGCCTAGCCTCGCTGGGCTCAAACCACCCAACTAAAGATCTACACCGCCTCCCATATAAAACCTCATATGGAGCCATCTGAATGCTCAAATGATAACTGTTATATGCAAACTCCGCGAGCGGTAGGAACTGATCCCATGAACCACCAAAATCAATGACATAGGCACACAACATGCCCTCCAATATCTGAATAGTGCGCTCAGAATGCCTGTCCATCTGAGGGTGAAAGCTGTGCTCAACTCAACCTAAGTACCCAACTCTCGCTGTACGACCCTCCAAACTGTGAAGTAAACTATGTACCTTTATCTAAAATGATGGAAACTGGGACACCATGCAAGAGAACAATCTATCGGATATAAATCTCTGCTAACCGCTCTGAAGCATAGGTAGTACACACAGGAATGAAGTGCGCGGACTTGGTCATAGCCAATCCAGAATCACCTAAATAGCATCGAACTTCTTCAATGTCCGTTGGAGCCCAACTATAAAGTCCATGGTGATCCGCTCCCACTTCCACTATGGAATATGTATCTGCTGAAGCAAGACAACATGTCTCTGATGCTCATATTTCACCTGCTAAAAATTGAGACACCGAGTCACAAATCCCACAATATCCTTCTTCATTATCCTCCACCAATAGTGCTGTCTCAAATCCTGATAAATCTTCGCGACACCTGGATGGATGGAATACTGCGAGCTATGAGCCTCCTCTAAAATCGACTCCCAAAGCCCATCTACATTGGGCACACATATCCGGCCCTACATCCTCAATACTATATCATCACCAATAGCCACATCTCTGCATCGCCGTGCTGAACTCTGTCCTTAAGGACAAGCAAATGAGGATCATCATACTAGCGCTCTCTGATGCGATCAAATAAGGAAGACCGAGAAATCACACAAGCTAAGACCCGACTGGGCTCCGAAATATCCAATCTCATGAACCGATTGGCCAACGCCCGAATATCAACTGCAAGAGGTCTCTCCCCAACAAGAATATATGCCAAACTACCCATACTCACTGCCTTCCTACTCAAGGTATCAACCACTATATTAGCCTTCCCCAGATGGTACAAGATAGTGATATCATAATTCTTTAGCATCTCCAACCATCTCCGCTGCCTCAAATTGAGATCCTTCTGTTTAAACAAGTGCTAGAGGCTTCGATGATCACTAAACACCTCACAAGACACACCATACAAATAATGCTTCCAAATCTTCAATGCGTGAACAATGGCAGCCAACTCCAAATCATGAACATGGTTGATCTTCTTATGGGGCTTCAACTGGCGAGAAGCATAAGTAATCACTCTACCCTTTTGCATCAACACACACCCAATCTCGAATCATCACAATATACGGTATATGAACCTGAAGTTGATGGCAAAACTAACACTGGAGCTGTGGTTAAGGCAGTCTTGAGCTTCTGAAAGCTCACCTCACACTCATCCGACCACCTGAATGGAGCACCCTTTTGAGTCAATTTGGTCAAGGGTGATGCAATAGATGAAAATTCCTGGACGAACCAATGGTAATAACCCGCCAAACCAAGAAAGCTACGAATCTCTGTGGCTGAGGACGGTCTGGGCCAACTTTGAACTGCCTCTATCTTCTTCGAATCAACATGAATACCCTCACTGGACACCACGTGCCCCAAGAAAGCCACTGAGCTGAGCCAAAACTCATATTTGGAGAACTTTGCATAAAGCTTCTCCTCCCTCAATCTTTGCAACAAAACTCTCAAATGCTCCGCATGCTCCTCCTGACTACACGAGTATACCAAAATATCATCGATGAATACAATAACGAACGAGTCAAGATAAGGCCAAAACACTTGGTTCATCAAATGCATGAACGTTGCTGGGGCATTGGTTAGCCCAAAGACATTACAAGGAACTCATAATGACCATATCAGGTCCTGAAGGTTGTCTTAAGAATATCCGAGTCCTTGATATTCAACTGGTGATAACCTAACTGGAGATCAATATTGGAGAACACTCTTTCTCCCTAAAGCAGGTCAAATAAATCATCAATACGAGGTAAATGATACTTGTTCTTGACTGTACCTTTTTTCAACTACCTGTAATCAATGCACATCCTCATCGTGCCTTCCTTCTTTTTCATAAATAGAACAGGCGCACCCCAAGGCGACACACTAGGACTAATAAACTCCTTACCAAGGAGTTCCTATAGTTGATCTTTCAACTCCACCGGTGCTATACGATACAATGGAATAGAAATAGGCTGAGTGCCTGGCACCAAATCAATACCAAAGTCAATATCCCTATCCGGGGGCATTCTCGACAGGTCTATAGGAAACACATAGGGAAAATCTCTCACTACCAAAAAAGAATCAATACTAGGAGTCTCTGCACTGACATCCCTCATAAAAGCTAAGTGTGAGAGACAGCCTTTCCCAACTATCTGTTGGACCTTCAGAAATGAAATTACCCTACTGGGGACAAAATCAGTCGAACCTCGCCACTCAATCCATGGCACACCTGGCATAGGCAATGCCACTGTCTTAGCATGACAGTCCAATATAGTACGACACAGAGATAGCCAATCCATGCTTAATATCACATCAAAGTCCACCATACAAAGTAACAAAAGGTCCACTCGGGTCTCCATACCCCCAATAGTCACCACACACGACCAATATACACGGTCCACAACAATATTTTTGCCCATTGGAGTAGATACACGAACAGATAAAACAAGAGACTCACGAGACATATCCAAATAACGAGCAAAATATGATGACACATATGAAAAAGTGGAACCAGGATCAAATAACACAGATGCATCTCTGTGGCATACTGAGACAATACTTATAATTACGGAATCTGAAACAATAGCATCTAGTCTAGCCGAGAGTGCATAAAAATGGGTCTGACCACCACCTGATCGACCTCCCCTCTAGGGCGACCTCTAGATGACTGACACCCACCCCTGGCTGCCTGGGTGGGTGGTGAAGTATCTGGAGCTGAAGTTGACGGCTCACTCCTCTACTGAGACAGACCCCCAAGAAGATGAGGACACTACCTCCTCATATGGCAAACTCTCCACACTAGTAACAATTCTCTAGTGTGGGGAACGAGGACTGAAGGGAACCCCTAGCACTGGAATGACTAGTAGAAGGACCTGACATGGAAGAGCCCTGAACTGATGGAGCACGAGACAAACTCTGGGCTGGTAGGACACTAAGTGATGAATAGACTAGATGAGAACTGTGATAACTATGGCCTGATGATGCCCCACGATGAACTAGGCGGGCTGACTGAGCATGCCTAAATGAGAGGCCTCTGTCGTGCTGAAATTGACCTCTCGAAGGAACACCGCCAAAACTACCAGATCCCCGAGACCTCTTGGCCTCCCTCTCATCTCGCTCCTGATGATGAACTGACTCAATCTCACGAGCAACATCAACAACCTCCTTAAAAGTAGCACCTGACACCCTCTCCTTGGTCATGAGAATCCGAAGCTGATATGTGAGGCCATCAATGAACCTCCTGATCCTCTCTCTATCCGTAGGAACCAACCAAACAGCATGACGAGCTAACTCCGAGAACCTCATCTCATACTGCGTCACAGTCATATCACCCTGAGGCAATTGCTCGAACTGCCTGCATAGCGCCTCCTTCCGAGATTGTGGCACATACTTCTCCAAAATAAGAATAAAGAACTATTTCCAAGTAAGGGGCACTGCATCAATAGGCCTACGCCTCTCATAAGCCTCTTACCAAGTAAAGGCAGCTCCAGAAAACTGAAAAGTAGTAAATGCTACCCCGCTGGTCTCTAGAATACCCACTATATGAAGAATTCTCTAACATTTGCCCAAGAAACCCTGGGCATCCTCACCTTCTGCACCATTGAAAGTTAGAGGCTGAAGTCTAACAAACCTCTTCAATCAAAGCTGCTCGTCGTCAGGCATAACTGGTACCATATAATCCTGGGCTGGTGCAACCAGTTTGGCTGGAGGTGCCTCCGGTATCTGAAGTCCCTGCACAAACTGCTCAGGTGTGCAAGCAACGGGAGTCTAAATGCATCTCCCGTCTTGAGAACTAGCTGCGACTGTAGTAACTAAGACTGCCTGAGCTAGGCCAGTGCATACTAATAAAATCTGGGGTAGGACCTCTTAAAGGCCTAGAATGACATCGGTACAGTTGGTGCCTGAGATGGTCCTACTAGAGTGTCTACAACTGGGACCTGATCTTGAACTGGGGCGGCTGGTGGATCTGCAGGTGCTGCTCTACAGCAGGCTACACCCTGCCCCAACCACGGCCTCGACCTCTAGTGGCCCCAACTGGTGGTGCTAGTGGTCGTTCGTCCTGACCGATAATATGTGTCCTCACCATCTGTGAGAGAATAGAACAACAGAAGTTTAGTACCAGAATCAACAGATTCGCACGACAACAATTTTAAGAATGTGAAGTTTTTCCTAAAGGTTCTGTAACCTCCCGAGGATAAATATAGACGTCTCCATACCGATCTGCGAGACTCTACAAAACCGACTTATGACCGTGGGACCTATGTAACCTAGGCTCTGATACCAACTTTTCACGACCCCAAACCACCCCGATCGTGATGGCGCCTATCACAGTACTAGGCATGCCAATTCAACATTTACATCATCGAGTTCTTTTTATAAATTCATTTTTCTAAAATAGATTAAGTCTCAAATCTTTCATATTAATATATATCAACAGAAATATGAAAAAACAAGTATGTAAATACATCAACACAGCCCGAATCTGGTGTCAATAGTCATGAGCTACTAAGTACAACTCAACAATGTCTGCTTAATACAAAATAAGTCTTAAATACAAAGTACTAGGATATGAAGGAGAAAGACAGGGTTGCCAACGCCATGCAACTACTCTGAAGGTGTTGAAACCTCTCACTCTGATGCTCAGGCACCTGGATCTATACACAAGGTGCAAGGAGTAACGTGAGTATGCCAACTTAGTAAGTAACTAAAGTAAATAAAGTCTGAGTTCAATGACGAGCATTTAAAATCATATGCATACTTTATGAAGAATCTCAATAGAAATATCAAAGTCAAAATCTGTAGTTCAATAACCACATGTCTTGTAAAATCTCTAGTTTCAATAAAAATCCTTTAAAAACATCTATTAATCATTTCCAATAAAGGCTCAGTATAAAAGAAGAGTGAAAATAGCAAATCTCACAAACAAGCCCCTCTCACAAAGTATCACTCATAAGTATAGCCTCTCGGGCAAGCCTCTCAGTCACTCGTGACTCAGCTCTCCGTCAACCAATACTTACACTCAGCACTCCAGCTTAATAGATATCTCATAATAATAATCGCTGTGGCGTGCATCCCGATCCATAATATATAGTCGACTACGCTCACGTGGGGTGTACAGATTCCGGAAGGGCTCCTATAGCCCAAACACTATATCATTGCGGAGCGCAGCCCGATCTAATATATTGATGCGGCGTGCAGGCCGATCCATATATATAAATATCGCTGCAGCGTGCAACCCGATCCATAAATAAATATATATATATAATCCTCACCATCAGGTCCTCGACCTCTCTCTCAGTTACTAACCTTACAGGCACCCGAGCATCTTGGTGAAAATCAGGGAAACTCAGCCAAAATAGTTTTCATATATTTGAAGGTAGAGTAATGAAAGTGAATCAATAATAAACAGGTAAAATCATGACTGAGGATATGCTTTCAAATCAAAAGAGTGTGAGGAAAGTAGTAAAATACCCCTAAGGGTCCAAACAGTTCGGCAAAAGGCCCCAAACATATCATTTTGCCCAAGTTAACAGATTTGTTTCTAAAACACATGGATATCATATAAAGTTTTATCAAAATATGCAACTCTACGGTCGCCACGGGATGGACCAAGTCACAATCCCTATAGGTACGCCCACATGCCTGTCACCTAGAACGTGCGTCACCTTATTTATCAAAATAGTACGAAATTTCGTGGTTTCATACCCTCAGGTCGAGATTTACAATCGTTACTTATCTCAAACCGGATGAAATCCTACTCCGCAATGCCCTTGCCTCTCGACTAGGCCTCAACTCACGTCGAATATATCCAACATCAGAATCATAACATTAATATATGCTAAGGGAACAAAGCCCACGCGAAAATAATCAAATTACATAAAAAATCTCCAAATTGGTTGTGACGACCCGGCCAGTCGTCTCATGAGTTATGGCTCTGTTTCCCCCATTTCAGCTTCTTTACACTTCGTTATCTGTATTTTATGTGATCGAGTTGATTAGTTCGAGTTCGAAGAGGATTTGGTAAGAAATGAGACACTTAGTCTCCTTTAAGAAGGTTTAAGTTGGAAAAGTCAACCGGATGTTGACTTATGTGTTATAAGGCTCGGAAGTGAGTTCCGATGGTTCGATTAGCTTTGGGAGGTGATTTGTGACTTAGGAGCGCGGTTGGAATGGGTTTTGGAGTTGTAGAGAAGATTTAGGCTTGAATTGGCGAAATTGATTTTGGCAAATTCTGGTTGATAGGCGAGATTTTGATATAGGGGTCGGAATGGAATTTCGAGAGTTGCAGTAGCTTCGTTGTGTCATTTGGGATGTGTGTGTAAAATTTCAGGTCATTCGGACGAGATTTGATAGACCTTTTGATCGAAAGCATAATTTAAGAGTTCTTGAAGTTCTTAGGCTTGAATCCTAAGTTAAATTGGTGACTTGATGTTGTTGTAAGCGTTCCGAAGTGTTGAACAAGTTTGAACGATGTCATGGGATGTGTTGGTAATATTAGTTTGAAGTACGGGGGTCTCGGATAGGTTCTGAGATCTTTTAGGCCGAAAATCATAGCTGTAGCAGGTCCATGAGGGTTGCAGGAGTGGAACTCACCCATGCGGTCCGCATAAAAATGAGTGCGCCCACAGTGAGTGCTGTGCGGACCGCACAAAAGTGAGTGCGGCCGCGCTAGGTGTCGTGAGGACCGCACAAAAGTGGGTGCGGCCGCGGTGAAGAACCTTTCCGCTGGTCCAACTTCGGAAGCTTATATCTTTTGATCTACAAGGAATTTTGAGGTGATTCAAAAACGAAAGTTGTAGCCCTTCCTGTCTAGTTTCCAGAAAGGTAAAATATTGCAATTTGGACATCGTAGAAAAGGTTATGGACAAAATACTAGAGCATATCACTACAGAGGAAGACCTATGCGGCCGCGGTCATTTTTGCGCGGACCGCGGTCGATTTGGTGCGGCCCGCGGTAGCTAAAATCTGAGGGGTACCTATAAATACGAGGTTTTGGTTTTATTTAATATTTTGACCTAGAGAGCTCGGATTTTAGCGATTGTTTGAAGGTTTTTCAAGAAATTCATCGAGGTAAGTGATTTTAACTCAGATTTGTCTAGAATACATGAATCTATTACTGAATTCATCATTTAATTCGTGATTTGGGAACAAAATTGTGAAACCTTTCAAAAATATAAAATGATGATTTGAAGGACCAAATGGTATCAGAATTGGATAATTTTGGCATGGTTAGACTCGTGAGGGTATGAGGATTCTGAAAATGTAAATTTTACCCGATTCCGAGACGTGGGCTCGGGGCTCGGATTTTGCTAATTTCGGGATATTTGATATTTTTCGAATGTTTTCACTTGGGCTTTGTTCCCTTAGCATATTGTGACGTATTCGTTCTGATTTTGGATAGATTCGACGCGCATGGAGGCCAATTCGAGGGGCAAAGGCGTCGTGATCTAGAGAATTAGCCATTTCGAGGTGAGTAATGGTTGTAAATGATGTCCTGAGGGTTTGAAACCCCGGATTTGCACATCGTAGTGCTATATTGAGGTGAGACGCGCGCTGGATGATGAGCGTGGGGTCTTTTACTACTGGGGATTGTGACTTGGTCCATTCCGATTGATGATTTTACCGCGTATTTAACTGACATTCATTTGTTATCATCATGATTTGGGCTGATTGCCATATTTGGGCTTCGTGCCAACTATTTGAACCTTTCGGGGATTTCTATCACTGTTTCCTCACTGCTTGACTTATTATTTGAACTCAGTCCTATTGATATCTACTGTTTTACAAACTCAGCCACTTTTACTCAGATTTGAAACTTAAATGATATTTCTACATCATGTTTTGGGCTGAGAACTACTGTTTACTAATGCCCAAGGGGCTTGTGATGACTTTTGGACTGAGTAAAGCCGAGGGCCATATGCGAGGATATGCTGAGTGATATGAGGCCGAGGGCCTGAGATACCTTTTATGCCACGAGGTGGCTTAAGTGATGTGAGGCCGAGTACCGAGTGATGTGAGGCCGAGTGCCGAGTGATGATGCCACGAGGTGGCTTGATATAGCGCTTGAGCCGTAAGGGGCCCCTCCGGAGTCTGCACACCCACAGTGAGCGCGAGTACCCATTGTTCTGAGTGATTGATGCTATGCCCGAGGGGATGCTATGAGTGATTGTGAGGTATCCCGAGGGGCTGATACTATTCTGAGAGTGAGCCCGAGGGGCTGATACTATTCTGAGTGATTGATAGTGAGCCCGAGGGGCTGATACTGTACTGAGAGTGAGCCCGAGGGGCTGATACTATGCTGAGCGATAGATACTGTGCCCGAGGGGCGGATTTCTACTTGTTATTTACCCGTTAAATTACTGGTTTTACTTGTTTTAAAAGGAATATCATTTAATTTCTTCATTGATTTACTGCTTTAAGTGATTTTTACTACTTGATATGGAATTGCTTTGTGCCTTTACGTGTTTTTATACTTTCAGCCATTATTTATAATTATTACTCACTAAGTCAGAGTACTCACATTACTCCCTGCACCGTGTGTGCAGATTTAGGCATAGCAGAGTCCGCACCTGAGCGCTCCGTCCAGGCTAGGCGGTGATTTGGAGTTACGAGGTAGCTGTTGACGTCCGCAACCCCTTGTCTCTCTTATCCTTTATAATTTATGTTTTCTTCAGACTGTTGTATCGGATTCCGTACTTTGTAAACCTATAGCAGATTCTGTAGTAGCTCATGACTTGTGACACCCCGGTTTGGGCTGGGTCGGGATGGTTCTTGCGGTTGTTATCGTTAAATTCCTCAATTTATGAGTATTATATTATATGTTATTACTGTTTATGATGATTAACTATTTAAAAGAGGTGTTCCATTTTGGTCTGGCTGGCCTTGTCTTCACGAGAGGCACCATCACGACCGGGTTCGGGGGTTGGGTCATGACAAGTTGGTATCAGAGCCTAGGTTACATAGGTCTCACGAGTCATGAGCAGGTTTAGTAGAGTCTCGCGGATCGGTACAGAGACATCTGTATTTATCCTCGAGAGGATGCAGAACCTTTAGGAAAAACTTCATATTCTTGAAACTCCTGTCGTGCAAACTTGTTGATCCGAATGCTAAACTTCTGTTATTCGATTCTCTCGCAAATGGCGAGGACTCACGTTACCGGATGAGGTGGACGACCACCAGTGCCACCCATTGAGGCCACTAGAGGCCATGGACGTGGATGTGGCAGAGGCAGAGCAGCGAGGGCAGTACCTGTTGATCTACCAGCTACCCCGGCTCCGGATCAGGTTCTAGCTTTGGATGCTCCAGCAGTACCAGTTTAGGCACCAGCTGTACCTATCGTGGTTCCGGGTCTTCATGAGGCCTTGGCACAAATATTATCAGTTTGCACTGGTCTGGCTCAGGCAGTTTCAGCTACTACAGCAGCAATTACTTCATAGGTCGGGGGAGGCAATCAGACCCCCGCTGCTCGCACACCTGAGCAGGTAGTGCAGGGACTACAGACACCGGGGGCACCTCCAGCTCAGTCGGTTGCACCAGCTCAGGAGTTGTTGTGCCAGTTATGCCGGATGATGAGTAGCGTCGTCTTGAGAGGTTTGTTAGACTCCAGCCTCGTCATTCAGTGGTGCCGAGGGCGAGGATGGCCAGGGTTTTCTTGATAAGTGTCAGCGGATGCTCCGTACAGCAGGTATTCTTGAGACTAGTGGTGTGGCATTTACCACCTTTCAGTTTACTGGGGATGCCTTCACATGGTGGGAGGCGTTTGAGAGGCGTAGGACGGTTGGAGCAGCGCCCCTTACTTGGCAGTAGTTCTCCACTCTCTTCTTGGAGAAGTATGTGCCGCAGTCCCGCAGAGAGGAGCTGCGTAGACAGTTTGAGTGGTTGCGACAGGGGGATATGACTATGTCACAGAATGAGTCAAGGTTTTCTGAGTTGGCTCGTCATGCCATTTTGATGGTTCTCACAGATCGTGAGAGGATGAGGAGATTTTTTGATGGCCTTAACTATCACCTCCGTATTCTTATGACCCGAGAGAGGGTGTTGGGTGCTACGTTCGAGGAGGTGGTCGATATCGCTCGCGAGATTGAGACGGTTCGCTATCAGGATCGAGAGGAGAGGGAGGCCAAGAAGCCTCGAGGATCTGGCAGTTATAGTGGTGCTTTTTCGAAGGGCCAATTTCAGCATGGTAGAGGCCGTTCTTTCAAGCTTGCTCAGTCAACCCTCCTAGAGTATCGCGGAGCACCTTCGGGTCATGGTCATCATGGATCTCAGCGGGGCCAGTCATCACTCAGTGCCCTTCCAGCCTAGAGTTCATCTCGTGCCCCGCCACTCAAGGTTCTTCTATGCCGAGTGCATCAGCTGGTCACTCCGGTGCGAGGGGTTCCTTTCAGTCCCCTTCTCCAGCACCTAGGAGTTGTTTTGAGTGTGGAGAGTTTGGACATCTGTGGAGGCAGTGTCCTCGTCGTGTTGCTAGTTCGTCCCAGCAGAGGGGCCAACCCTCAACTTTCGTTCTAGTTACTTCACCACCCGCCCAGCCAGCTAGGGGTGGAGGTCAGGCAGCCAGGAGTCGCCCCAGAGGGGGAGGTCGATCAGGGGGCGATCAGACCCGTTTCTATGCACTCCCAGGCAGACCCGACGCCATTTCTTCGGATGCTATCATTACAGGTATTGTTTCAGTTTGCCACAGAGATGCCTTTGTATTATTTGATCCCGGTTCCACCTTTTCTTATGTGTCATCATACTTTGCTCGTTATTTGGGTACGCCCCGTGAGTTTCTTACTTTACCTGTTCATGTATCTACCACGGTAGGCGATACTATTGTTGTGGACTGTGTGTACCAGTCATGTGTGGTGACTATTGGGGGTTTGGAAACCCGAGTATACCTATTGCAATTGAGCATGGTGGATTTTGATATCATTTTGGGCATGGATTGGCTATCTCCGTGTCATGCTATTCTAGACTGTCATGCTAAGACAGTCACTTTGGCTATGCCGGGTGTACCGCGGATCGAGTGGCATGGTGTGACTGATTTGTTCCTAGTAGATTGATATCTTTCTTGAAGGCCCAACCTATAGTTGGGAAGGGTTGTCTTTCATATCTAGCGTTTGTGAGGGATGTTGGAGCTGAGACTCCTAGTATCGATTATGTCCAAGTTGTGAGGGATTTTCCCGATGTGTTTCCTGCAGACCTGCTGGGCATGCCACTGAACAAGGATATTGATTTTGGTATTGACCTGGTGCCGGGCACTTAGTCCATTTCTATTACGCCATATCATATGGAACCAACAGAGTTGAAGGAACTGAAAGAACAGCTTCAGGAACTCCTAGATAAGGGGTTCATTCGGCCTAGTGTGTCCCCTTGGGGTGCACCAGTTTTGTTTGTGAAGAAGAAGGATGGCACGATGAGAATGTTCATTGATTATAGACAATTGAACAAAGTAACAATTAAGAACAAGTATCCTTCACCTCGCATTGTTGATTTATTTGATCAGCTTCAGGGAGCGAGAGTGTTCTCCAAGATTGATCTCCGTTCGGGCTATCACCAGTTGAAGATCAGGGATTCAGATATTCTTAAGACTGCTTTCAAGACCAGATATGGTCATTATGAGTTCCTTGTTATGTCTTTCGGGCTAACTAATGCCCCAGCAACATTCATGCATTTGATGAACATCGTGTTCCGGCCTTATCTTGATTTGTTTGTTATAGTATTCATTGATGATATCCTTGTGTACTCACATAGTCAGGAGGAGCACGCTGAGCATTTGAGAGTTTTGTTGTAGAGATTGAGGGAGGAGAAGCTTTATGCAAAGTTCTCCAAGTGTGAGTTTTGGCTCAGTACAGTGGCTTTCTTGGGACACGTGGTGTCCAGCAAGGGTATTCAGGTTGACCCAAAGAAGATAGAGGTGGTTTAGAGTTGCCCTAGACCATCCTCAGCCACAGAGATTCGTAGCTTTCTTGGGTTAGCAGGCTATTATCGCCGGTTTGTTCAGGGATTTTCATCCATTGCATCGCTCTTGACCAAGTTGACTCAGAAGGGTGCTCCATTTGTATGGTTGGACGAGTGTGAGGAGAGCTTTCAGAAGCTCAAGATAGCCTTGACCACAGCTCCAGTGTTGGTGTTGCCATCAACTTCGGGTTCATATACTGTGTATTGTGATGCTTCGAGAGTTGGTATTGGTTGTGTCTTGATGCAGGAGGGTAGAGTTATTGCTTATTCTTCTCATCAGTTGAAGACCCATGAGAAGAACTACCCTGTTCATGATTTGGAGTTGGCTGCCATAGTTCATGCACTGAAGATTTGGAGGCATTAATTGTATGACGAATCTTGTGAGGTGTTCACTGATCATCGCAGTCTTCAACATTTGTTCAAGCAAAAGGATCTTAATTTGAGGCAGCGTAGATGGTTGGAGTTGCTTAAGGATTATGATATCACTATATTGTACCACCCGGGAAAGGCCAATGTGGTGGCTGATGCGTTAAGCCGAAAGGCAGTGAGCATGGGGAGTTTGGCATATATTCCAGTTGGGGAAAGATCCCTTACAATTGATGTTCAGGCCTTGGCCAATCGGTTCGTGAGATTAGATATTTCGGAGCCTAGTCTGGTATTGACATGTGTGGTTTCTCGGTCTTCCTTATATGATCGCATCAAAGAGCGCCAATATGATGATCCGCATTTGCTTGTCCTTAAGGACAGAGTTCAGCATGGTGATGCCAGAGATATGACCATCAGTGATGATGGTGTGTTGAGGATGCAGGGCCAGATTTGTGTGCCCAATATAGATGGGCTTAGAGCGTTGATTCTGGAAGAGGCCCATAGCTCGCGGTAATCTATCCATCTGGGTGCCGCGAAGATGTATTAGGATTTGATGCAGCACTATTGGTTGAGAAGAATGAAGAAAGATATCATGGGATTTGTAGCTCGGTGTCTCAATTGTCAGCAGGTGAAATATGAGCATCAGAGACCGGGTGGCTTGCTTCAGCAGATGGATATTCCCGAGTGGAAGTGGGAGAGAGTCACCATGGATTTTGTGAGTGGTCTTCCTCGGACTTTGAAGAAGTTCGATGCTATTTGGGTGATTGTGGATCGGTTGACCAAGTCCGCACACTTCATCCCTGTGTGTACTACCTATTCTTCAGAGCGGTTGGCAGGGATTTATATCCAGGAGATTGTTCGGTTGCATGGTGTTCCGGTCTCCATCATCTCAGATAGAGGTACTCAGTTTACTTCCCAGTTTTGGAAATATGTTCAGCGAGAGTTGGGTAATCAGGTGGAGTTGAGCACCGCTTTTCATCCTCAAACGGACGGACAGTCCGAGCGTACGATTCAAGTATTGGAGGACATGTTGTGTGCTTGTGTTATTGACTTTGGAGGTTCATGGGATGAGTATCTACCGCTTATAGAATTTACTTACAATAACAGCTACCGGTCGAGTATTCCAAAGGCTCAGTTTGAGGCTTTGTACGGGAGGCGGTGTAGATCTCCAGTTGGTTGGTTCGAGCCCGACGAGGCTAGACTATAGGGGACAGATTTGGTTCAGGATGCCTTAAAGAAGGTAAAGGTGATTCATGAGAGGCTTCGTACAGCGCAGTAATGTCAGAAGAGTTATGCGGACCGGAAGGTTCGAGATGTGTCCTATATGGTTGGTGAGAAGGTCTTGCTGAAGGTTTCGCCCATGAAGGGTGTTATGAGGTTTGAGAAGAAAGGCAAGTTGAGTCCGCGGTTCATTGGGCCTTTTGAGGTGCTTCGGAGGATTGGGGAGGTGGCTTATGAGCTTGCTTTGCCACCCAACCTGTCGAGTGTGCATCCGATATTTCATGTTTCTATGCTCCGGAAGTATATTGGGGATCCGTCTCATGTTTTGGACTTCAGCACGGTTCAGTTGGATGATGATTTGACCTTTGATGTGGAGCCAGTAGCTATTTTGGGTCGCCAGGTTCGGAAGTTGAGGTCAAAGGATATAACTTCAGTGAAAGTACAGTGGAGAGGTCGGCCCGTGGAGGAGGCTACTTGGGAGACCGAGCGGGAGATACAGAGCAGATATCCTCATTTGTTTGAGGCTTCAGGTATGTTTCTTGACTCGTTCGAGGACGAACGTTTGTTTAAGTTTGGGAGGATGTGATGACCCGACCAGTCATATCATGAGTTACCGCTCCGTTTCCCCCATTTCAGCTTCTTTACGCTTCGTTATCCGTGTTTTATGTGATCGGGTTGATTAGTTCGAGTTCGAAGAGGATTTGGTAAGAAATGAGACACTTAGTCTCCTTTAAGAAGGCTTAAGTTGGAAAAGTCAACTGGATGTTGACTTATGTGTCAGAAGGCTCGGAAGTGAGTTCCGATGGTTCGGTTAGCTTCGGGAGGTGATTTGTGACTTAGGAGCGCGATCGGAATGGGTTTTGGAGTTGTAGAGAAGATTTAGGCTTGAATTGGAGAAATTGATATTTTGGCAAATTCCGGTTGATAGGCGAGATTTTGATATAGGGGTCGGAATGGAATTCGAGAGTTGCAGTAGCTTCATTGTGTCATTTGGGACGTGTGTGTAAAATTTCAGGTCATTCAGACAAGATTTGATAGACCTTTTGATCGAAAGCATAATTTAAGAGTTCTTGGAGTTCTTAGGCTTGAATCCTATGTTAAATTAGTGACTTGATGTTGTTGTAAGCGTTCCGAAGTGTTGAACAAGTTTGAACGATGTCATGGGATGTGTTGGTACAATTAGTTTGATGTTTCGGGGGTCCCGGGTAGGTTCTGGGATGTTTTAGGCCGAAATTCATAGCTGTAGCAGGTCCAGGAGGGTTGCAGGCCCCAGAACTCACCCACGCGGTCCGCACAAAAATGAGTGCACCCACGGGTGCTGTGCGGACCACACAAAAGCGGCCGCGGCCGCGATAGGCGTCGCGCGGACCGCACAAAAGTGAAGAACCTTCCCACTGGTCCAAATTCGGAAGCTCATATCTTTTGATCTACAAGGAATTTTGAGGTGATTCAAAAACAAAAGTTGCAGCCCTTCCTGTTTAGTTTCCAGAAAGGTAAAGATATTGCAATTTGGACATCGTAGAAAAACTTATGGCCAAAATACTAGAGCCTGTCACTGTAGACGAAGGCCTATGCGGCGGCGGTCATTTTTGCGCGGACCGCACTGGCTTGTGCGGACCGCAGTCGATTTGGTGCGGCCCGCAGTAGCTGAAATCTGAGGGGAACCTATAAATACGAGGTTTTGGGTTTTATTTAATATTTTGACCTAGAGAGCTCGGATTTTAGCGATGTTTCGAAGGTTTTTCAAGAAATTCATCGGGGTAAGTGATCTTAACTCAGATTTGCCTAGAATACATGATTCTATCACTGAATTCATCATTTAATTCGTGATTTGGGATGGAATTTGGGAAGAAAATTGTGAAATCTTTCAAAAATGTAAAATGATGATTTGAAAGACCAAATGATATCAGAATTGGATAATTTTGGTATAGTTAGACTCGTGAGGGTATGAGGATTCTGAAAATGTAAATTTTACCCGATTCTGAGATGTGGGCACGAGGCTCGAGTTTTGCTAATTTCGGGATATTTGATATTTTTCGAATGTTTTCGCTTGGGCTTTATTCCCTTAGCATATTGTGACGTATTCGTTCTGATTTTGGATAGATTCGTCGCGCATGGAGGCCAATTCAAGGGGCAAAGGCGTCACGATCTAGAGAATTAGCCATTTCGAGGTGAGTAATGGTTGTAAATGATGTCCTGAGGGTTTGAAACCCCGGATTTGCACATTGTAGTGCTATATTGAGGTGAGACGCGCACTGGATGATGAGCGTGGGGTCTTTTACTACTGGGGATTGTGACTTGGTCCATTCCGATTGATGATTTTACCGCGTATTTAACCGAAATTCATTTGTTATCATAATGATTTGGGCTGATTGCCATATTTGGGCTTCGTGCCAACTATTTGAACCTTTTGGGGATTTCTATCACTGTTTCCTCACTGCTTGACTTATTATTTGAACTCAGTCCTATTGATATCTACTATTTTACAAACTCAGCCACTTTTACTCAGATTTGAAACTTAAAAGATAATTCTACATCATGTTTTGGGCTGAGAACTACAGTTTTACTAATGCCCAAGGGGCTTGTGATGATTTTTGGACTGAGTGAGGCCGAGGGCCATATGTGAGAATATGCTGAGTGATATGAGGCCGAGGGCCTGAGATACTTTTTATGCCACGAGGTGGCTTGAGTGATGTGAGGCCGAGTGCCGAGTGATGTGAGACCGAGTGCCGAGTGATGATGCCACGAGGTGGCTTGATATAGTGCTTGGGCCGTAAGGGGCCCCTCTAGAGTCTGCACACCCACAGTGAGCGCGGGTACCCATTATTCGGAGTGATTGATGCTATGCCCGAGGGGTTGGTATGAGTGATTGTGAGGTAGCCCGAGGGGCTGATACTATTCTGAGAGTGAGCCCGAGGGGCTGATACTGTTCTAAGTGATTGATATTGAGCCCGAAGGGCTGATACTGTACTAAGAGTGAGCCCGAGGGGATGATACTATGCTGAGCGATTGATACTGTGCCCGAGGGGCAGATTTCTACTTGTTATTTACCTGTTAAATTACCGGATTTACTTGTTTTAAAAGGAATATCATTTGATTTCTTCACTGATTTACTGCTTTAAGTGATTTTTACTGCTTGATATGGAATTGCTTTGTGCCTTTACATGTTTTCATACTTTCAGCCATTATTTATAATTATTACTCACTGAGTCAGAGTACTTATATTACTCTCTGCACCGTGTGGTGCAGATTCAGGCATAGCAGATTCCGCACCTGAGTGCTGATTCCGTCTAGGCTAGGCAGTGATTTGGAGATACGAGGTAGCTGTTGACGTCCGCAGCCCCTTGTCTCTCTTATCCTCTATCATTTATGTTTTCTTCAGACTGTTGTATCGGATTCCGTACTTTGTAAACCTATAGCATATTCTGTAGTAGCTCATGACTTGTGACACCCCAGTTTGGGTTGTGTCGGGATGGTTCTTGCGGTTGTTATCGTTAAATCCGCAATTTATGAGTATTATATTATATGTTATTACTGTTTATAATGATTAACTGTTTAAAAGAGGTGTTCCATTTTGGTCTGGGTGGCCTTGTCTTCACGAGATGCGCCATCACGACCGGGTTCGGGGGTTGGGTCGTGACATTGGTCAAATCTGACCCCCAGGTCAAAGTTTCGGAATCCAATAAAAATCACATATATAGAATCCTTATCCTTCCACGAGTCCATGCATACCAAGAACATTAAAATCGGACCTCAAATGGCCCCTAAAATCCCTTATTTTACCTCTCTAATTTCAAGCCCTTATTTCTCCAATTTTTCACCCTTAATCTCATAAATTTCACGCTTAATCAACTGAAAATCAACATAGAATCGAGTTTTAGATTCAAGAAACTCAACTCAATGGAAACCCCCTTGATTCCCACTTCCAAACCCACTAAAAAGCTTCAACTCCGGATAAAAATGGTGGAAAATAACTTAAATTTTGCGAACGGGAACTTATATACTTTCTGACCCAGGGATTCTGCACATGCGGTCCTTTTCCCTCTTCTACGGTACCGCTTCTATGGTCTAACCAACCGCATATGCGGTTTTCAATTATTGCCCTGGAACCACATCTGCGACTCCCTACGCGTACCTGCGGTCTCGCAGGTGCGTTCCTTCTCCCGCACCTGCGGTTTCTGCCCATTTCACATGTGGCCGCATCTGTGGCTGATCCAGCGCTTCTGTGATCTCGCACCTGCGGTCCCCAATCCGCAGGTGCGGTTAAGACAGGGGCAGCAGCTGAAGCCGCACACTTTCAAAACCAAACCTTCCGAAAATCTTCCGAATCCATCCTGAGGCCCCCAGGACTTCCACCAAAAATACGAACAAGTCACATATCATTATTCGAACTTATACCAACCTTCGGAACACTCAAAACAACATCGAAACATCAAACCACCCTCGAATTCAAGCCTAAGAATTCCCAAACTTCCAAATTTCGCAATCGATCAAAAATTCTATCAACTCTCATCCGAATGACCTAAAATTTTGCACACGCATCACAAATGACACAATGGACCTACTCCAATTTACGGAATTTCATTCCGACCCGATATCAGAATTTCCACTGCCAACCGGAAAGCGCCAAAATTTCATTTTTGCCAATTCAAGCCTAAATCTACCACGGACCTCCAAAATACATTTTGATCACACTCTTAAGCCCCAAATCATCTCACGAAGCTGTTGAACCATAAAAACCAAGTTCTGAGATCGTTTACTCACAATTCAACTTTCGGTTGACTTTTCTAACTAAATTGCCAAGTTAAGAGACTAAGTGTCTCATATCACTCCAAAACTACTCCAAACCCAAACCAACCAACATGATACGATGGAATGTAGAACAACACATAAGAAGGCAGAAATGGAGAGAACAGGACTGAAACTCATGAAATGACCGGCCGGGTCGTTACAGTAATACATTAGGTCAACGAACTCTGTAAGGGACTACCAACCCACATAACTTATTAGACAACCGAAAAGGTGTTATAAACCTTTCTTAGAAAATGGGAAACAAAACACACAAAATTAGATATAGGGGAGTGTACTTAACATCACACTGTTGTGGCGTGCAACCTGATCCAAACAACATACCCATGGAGGTGTGCCACCCGATCCACACATAAAATCTATATGAGGAGATACATACGGAGCTAGAATGCTCATTACTACAAAATATCCAAATATCGGCCACAAGCACGCTAAGTGCATAGTACCATCCCTGGGGAGACAGATAGCGCCATACGCTACAAAAACTCAAGCACAACTAAGGTGCGATATATGATCTGAATCTCGAAAGCTATCCTGCTCACATAATACTATCGCTACACGGAACCTAAGCACATAAGAAATTTATCAAGCCGTTTCACAACTCACATGGCACAATATAGTATTACATGAAATAGCCAATGAGAAAGTATCATCTAACATTCGAATACTCCTCCATAAGGAATGCTATGCTAAGAGAAACACACCCAGCTTGATATAGATCCCATATTAACATTTAGATCCATCCATGTATCTTAAGCCGATTCTGATCATACCGTACTAGGCTAACAACCTTTCAAGGATTCACAATAACCACTTTTTCCCATAACACACAAGAACAACCATCATGACCGGAACAAACTTCCACAGTCCACAAACATATGAACAGAGCACCCTCCAGGATCAAATTCCCAAATTAGCAATATTACAACAATCTTCATACTTGGTTTCAATTCTTCAATCAATCATGTGACTACACGTCACACTTATACAATCTTCCTGTGGAATACGCTCCCACAATCTTCCGCACTAGGTAACAAGTCTGTACATTCATACCATCGGTCGCACTAATATTGTAAAGCGAATCAAGGATCTGCAAATCAATACACAAAGCCTCTTACACAAGATACCGATCTTAGGTGACGCTGAAGACAATACCCGCATAGTCTAAATATCTAAATTCTTTTCCTGCTCACCCGAGCTCGTGACATCCTTGTCAACAATGAACCACAACCTTGATCCTCAACTTCCAATTCCCATGCTACTCACTACACCTAATCATGCCAATATGCAAGAGTACAAGAATTTCATCTTAACTCCCGAACCACTAATAGGGTAGACACTTCATCACATAGAAGCCTTTCGCTTAACTCCTTTCAGAAGAGTCATTGCAACACGTGATTGAATTTCGATAACTATAGAAACTATAATCCTCTAGTAGTGGTCTAAACCACCATAACTCTCCCGGGATCCATTTACACTTAACAAACCACAATACTCGAGTGCCTCCAAATAAAAATCAATTTCGGCAGTCATCTACCCTTGCACGTACTGCCAAAAATCACATGCATAACTCACCGCACTGAAGGAACTGATTATTGCCACCATCATGCCTATTCAACCATCTCGCCGATTTGACTTCTGCTAATTTACTCAGGACTTGCATCAGGAATAATAATGGCTCCATTCAAAATATAATAAACCCAAATCCGCCCTAATCCTAAGTGACCTTATTTCATGAGATCATGTTGTCTCAAAACCCACAAACCATCTCATACCCTCCTTGTCCGCATATTCACATCTTCAACTGGTACGCCCATCTTGATATTTTCGTCATGCATCCGAAGTCATTTTCCCTCATTCCTCAAAAGGCTGCACTGCAAGCCGAAGATAACATAAAACACTCCAAGCCCCTTCTTCATAATCCGCATCAAAAGCATGATACTTAACCATATTATGGACTTGAAACCCCCAGACATCACACTTTAATTTTTGAATCCACTAGGACCATTGTTGAGAGTCACCCACTTTGACTTGGTCCCGAATATAATAAAACTCCAAGGCTCTTCTAGCACATGAACACCCTCTAAAGAAGCACTCGACAGGATCACTTTCCTTGTAAATCACCTCTACACGAAGCATAAATCCTGAACCATCCAAAGCCTGAACATGAATTAATAAGGCCAATTATATCACACATTCCTCAAATCTGTTGCTCAAATCAGCACTGATGCTCTCTTTCCTTAGTCGTAATAACCCATCAATATGCCGATCATTAGAAACCTCACAAGTAGCTAACTATTCAATCCAATCGTAGGCGGTGGGACTCTCCCACTTAGCTTGAAGCTACCATTGCATAAACCTGGAACCCACCAAGATTCTTCCTTCGTCATGGACATGATCTTGCACAATCAACCCTCAAAACTCCTTGAAATCTTCCTGTTACCCATCTCATGAACACTCTGAGTCACTAGCTACGTTTACATATTCAGCCTCTTGCCGGATAGCCAGTAGAATTCTTCGTAAAAGCTTCGTCGACCACGCGACCGCTGACCTGCTCACATGAGATAACCCACATGTGGAAATTACATGCCGACATATTCCAACATTGCTGCACCGGGTACAATCACTACGAAACCAATAACCCATCCTGGGTCCGTGCCCATTCACCAGCTGTACAAATATGTTCAATCCCGATTGACATCCACTAAAGGTGCGACGACACATTCGAATCCAAAGTCATGTTGTATCCTTTTGGTCGTATCCTATCTCCCGCTGTATAATATCTAATATTCTAAATTAAGTCTGTAGACCTAGTCACTGTCCACCATGAATCCCAAATCACTCTAATCTTTTACCAAGTGTGTTGTCATCGTACCACAGAAACCATATGCTACTCTGCCACTCTCCCGCTTTGGTCAAACTCACTCCTTTAAGCAACCACTCGACTCCCGTTCCTCACTCTTGGCCTCTTAGAAAATTTTAACCATCGCAAGGCACCTCCCACATGTACTTCCTCATCCTTTGCTGCCCAGTTGTTGCCTTAAAAAAAAATCTATCTCTGTAGAACTTGAACCAACAGATCGCTACTAACTTTAAACCTCTTAGAAGATCATATTTCTCAAGGCAACAATACAAGAAGTACCAATTTGATTCCGAAATTGCTACACACCGTTATCTATGACAACCGCATCTCAAGCACCATTTCACAATACCCTGCCCCGAAGGAAAATTGAAGAAGGTCATAACATCGGCGAACCTTAACAAGTTCAACAAAAACGATGTCACCATATAACAATCTCAGAACTCTACCACGCTCGAAAATACCAAGCCTCATTACTCCATCAACCCATATCTGGACATTCATAGTTCAATTGCCTTTCCTCCGCCGGAAATAGAATACCGAATCTCTGAATGCTGCACTGAGTAAACCTCATTTCCTACACTAACACATAGACAAGCACCCTACCATCACCTCAATATTGTGCGATAATAACTCATGAACATCATAACAACCTGTGCATAGCCTAAAAGCTATTAGAAGTTCAGCTACTGAGCTGAAATGATTGAATATCCTTCTCCAAGGCGACATCAATAGTCCAATCAACTACACATGGAGAAATATCCTGCACCACATTTGTAGTACCATTACAATCCCTCAATTCCCGATTTATAACCAGCGCTTCACGTTGTATAAAATTGAATGAGAAGGAAATGAAGTCATAAGCCTCAAAGGAGTCAAACCGTACGATGAGGAATCAAGAAGGAAAGTGCTCTTAACATCCATGTAGCCTCTCGAAGATAAGTACTAACGTCTCCGTACCGATCCGCAAGACTCTACTAGACTTTCTCATGACTCATGAGACCTAAGTGGACCTAGTGCTCTGATACTATGTTGTCACGACCCAAAATCCAATAAAGGTTGTGATGGCGCCGGACACCGCTGTCATGCAAGCTAACCATAATTACTTAATTTAGTTCTCATTTTAATATTATTGAAACCATGATTTTTCTTCAATATAATAGTAGAAGATGAGATTTTCAGATTAAATAATAATATTTTAACGATGTCATCAATCACTAATGGAAAATGGCAGAATTCTGACCGTCAAAACGGTCGTAAATCAGTCGAAAATCATGAATTTTCAACTACTTTCCGACCAAAATTGGTCGGTCGGAAAACAGTTGGTTGGACAATTTCTGACTGAATCTGTCAGTGATTTCCGACCAAAGTTGCCGGAACGTTCAAAAGGCCAAACGATCAAATATTCTCAAATTTCCGACAAAAGTGGTAGGAATTTACCGACTGAATCAGTCGTAATAATATAAATAAAAATAATTATTTATTTAAAATTAAATAATAAAAATATATAATTTCCAACCGAATCAGTCGGAAATTAATAATTAAACAAAATTTTTTTATTTAATTTCCGACGGAATGCATCGAAAACGGTTAAATATTAATTATTTTTTAAACAAATTTGGGATGTTGTCCGACTATTTCCGTCAGAAATCAATTAGAATTTTCTATAAAACTGGGCAGAATTCTGCCCAATTTTGAGCTACACCACCTATCAAACTATTACAATACAATAACACCAACAATACCAACCATTAACATATTCTGAACAAATAATACCAACCATTAACACAATATAAACCAATAATACCAATCATTAATACAACTTAAACCAACAATACCAACTATTAAACCTAACTATTTTGGCCATAAAAATATCCAAATAGTAGCCCACATTTAATTTTAAAAACAAAACATAAAGTTGTCTCTCACAATCAAGTTTATCAATCAACCAAAACATCACACCTAAACCACTACACGTTAGATTCAGTTTATTCATCTTCATCATCAGATAGATCATGCCCATGTTTTCTCATGAATTTTGCATCTTAACAAATGTTCCGAATTAGGAGTCCAATTGTTGCTTCAAATCACGAATTTTCTTTCTCATATCTTCCATATGTTCTTGATTTTGAGAATAAGAAGAATTGGCTAAGAGTGGGTTTGGATGACATGTAGGTCGTTGACGTAGTCCAAGTCCGTAGATTCTGCCTTTGTTTACTCCATTCGCTGCCTCTGTCCACAATGAAGCTATATCATCAGGTATTGGTTGAGTTGAAGGAGGCTGAGTTTGTTGTCATTTGTCCACCCTTTTATGATAATCTTTCTGAAATGAAAACATAACTATTATGTAAAGAAACTAATATTAATAAATCATAAATAATTATGAAGTTAGTATTTTACATATGTGTCTGACCCATGCGTCTCCACCCGGTGTTCTCTTGTACCATCCTTCTTCTTTTTCTTATGTGTCTCCTCGAAAACCTCAGTGTGACTCATATCTCGCCCTCTTTCCTTTTCCTTCATAACAAAAAGTATGAGTTAGACACTACAAACATAAAATTCTATATGTAAAACCAAGAAATATTTTATAAGTAATTACCAATCTTAATTTATAGGCCACAAAACTAATCGAACCTCGAAAATACTATTTATTTCATTTTGATGTTGAGGATGCCATGTACACTTTGTCTGCAATATAAAAAGTAACATTAGATGAAAACGATAATTATTTAAATAAAAATAATCAATTTTTAGCAATTGATTCCACATTTGGTCTCTGATATTATATGTTATCTGTCCCCAAGAATTCAACGGCTCATGATAAAATAGCTTCATAGAATCCACAACCAAATGTGTAGACTGAAGGATGGCAAAAACCTGCATTAAAATTAACATATATATAATTAATAAACATCAAATAAATTCAAATATTTGGGATCTACAATAACAATTATGCAAAAACAAAAATCGATTAATCTACAACAATAATTTAATGGATGAAACTGATAATAGATTTCAATTAAGCTTAATTCCATGAAAGTCAAAAGATATTTAAAAAGTTAGGAGTAAGACATATTGTCAAAAGTAGTCAACTAGCACTAAGAGTTTTAAAACATTCTTCATGCTTTCTCCCTTTAAAATTAGTACCTTCCCCAATATAATCAAATGAGATGAATTGCTATATATGTAACAACTTTACAAATTAATTAGCAAAATTATTTAGTAAAATTATCCCCAACTTAGTAATGTTATCCCTAAATTAGTATGTAATTTACCAACATATAATTTAACATATAAATTTAATTTAGCAATATATGACTCTAAACTACCAACATATAACCCTAAATTACCAACATATAAATTTAACATATAACTCTAAATTACCAACATATAACTTTAATTTAACTACTAAAAATAGTCATAGATTTACTTTAGCTAACACCAATCAATTTTTACAAACCAAATTAGGAGCAATTAAACAAAATCAGTGTATTTTTTTTAAAAAATAACAAAGGAGGGTGAGGGAAACTTACCTGGAAGGTCATCGATGGACCTGCAGCTGGGCGGCGGCAGCGGCGACTCCTGCTAGTTGATGGCTGCGGCGGATTTGGGTGGGGGGAAGTTTGAGTGAGAGAGAGAAGAGAGAAGGAAGAAAAGAGAGGAAGAAAAAGAATGGGGTCACTAGAAGGTTTTTAAAAAAAACATTCCGACCGATTCAGTCAGAAATTTGGTCAAAGTAGTCAACCCTCGTTTTATTAAAAAATTTCGACCGAATCGGTTTCTACTTATTATTATTTTTAAATTTTTTAAAAATTGTTTCCGACCGAATTGGTCGCTAACAGTCATGCGGAATTTTCTGCCAAAATTTACGACAGATATAGATGGGATATTAGTCGTAACTATTATTAAAAATTAAAAAATATATTTTTATGCATTTTCCGACCGATTCCGTCGGAAATTTCCGACTACTTTTTTCCATCAGAATATTTCGGTCGGAAATGGGCCATTTTTTAATAGTGAATGAATAATCCATAATCATCCCAGAGCACGGTGTCACAAGTGCATGAGCATCAACTAGGAATAATAAATAAAATATAACATTTGTACGGAATACAAATTTGGACCGGAAAGAAAAATGTAAATACTCTGAAGGAGACTCTATTGGCTGCGGATTGTAACATAAGATGCAGTTCACCTAAGTTCCCATATCAACCATGCCGCTGAGCCACAAGGCCGCTAGACAAATATGTGTCTGTATAACAAAATGTACAACATGTGTAGTATAAGTACGCAAACAACACGTACCTAGTAAGTATCCAGCGTAATGTTGAAGAAGTAGTGACGAGAGGTCGACTCCGACACTTACTAGTGGTCCAACAGTAATGTACTAATAATATAATTAGTCGTGGATTTTATTAAAAACATCAGTAAACTTAAGAAAATCATTAAGCAAGTAAACAATCCTTTTGATAACAAGGTATTTCCAAATATATTTTCATCATTTATCAAATTATCTCGGACGAGGGAGACTGTCACGACCCCAGTTCGCCCTCCGTGAACATGTCGTGATGACACCTCGTCCCTACGACTAGGTAAGCCTAACAATGCGGAATATAAACCAAATTGCGGAAGAAATAATTAAAACGGAACTAGTAAAAAAGATCAGTGTTTAAGGTGCCGCCTGTCACATACAATAACAACTCTCGAACTAACAAAATTTCCCAAAACCCGGAATCTCACAAATCACAAGCTAAGGGATACATAAGAGGCTCTGACTCAAGAATGTCTATACAAGGAGAAATACTGAAAGAAACTATACTTATTACAGAAAGCTGGAAAGAGATTCCTCGGTCTGCGGATGTAGCAGATATACCTCGAAGTCTCTACCGATACGCCTCCTTCCAAGGCTGACATAACTGAGTGGGGGTACCTGTATCTGCACAACAAAATATGCAGAAGAGTAGCATGAGCACACCACGGCGGTGCCCAGTAAGTATCAAGATTAACCTCGGTGAAGTAGTGACGAGGAACAGTCGAGACACCTACCGGTCAATAAGCAGTATAATCATAGGAATAACGAAAATGATATAATAATATGTAATGACTGCACGAAATAACCAATAATGCTACAATTCACAATAAGGTAAGGGAACAACAAGTAACAATGAGAAAATAATAAATGACGATGCATAACGACGGCAATCACAATCCAAATCTTGAGGTCACAACACCGCAAGGGAAAAACAAGCCCATAACTCATATCCTACAATGATGTTCACATAAGGTCTTATTCACTCTTTCCATAACTTCACCAAGTCTCGGACAACCCACAACTCACAAAACCCAACATCTGAAATCTAACACTTGGCATCCTATGCCCCATCAGTCTCTCAGTCATGCTGACCACTAACCGGCTAACTATGGCCACTCTCACATATAAAATGGATAAACGAGGGCATACCTCCCTCCTTAGCAAAAATAGGAGTAATTTACCTCTAACGGGAGTGTTCAACTACGTGTATGCTTGTGCAAGTGTTCTAATAAGAATTCTAACAACTAGTAACATGAATGGGAGAATGGACCGCACGTACGATGTTTCCTTACAGCTTCCGAGCGATAAAGCTCATACAGGTAAGCAACCCACAATCACAATAATAACGAAATAGGAATGCCTCCACAGGTCGTCACAATTCATTACAATCAACACCTGACATAGCCCACCTTATTCCTCCACGTGTGCAATGATAATATAATAAGTACCGCCTTATTTTGCCACACGTGCATCACAATGTTCCCACCTTATTCCGCCACATGCGCAACCCACACATAAGCATATAACATATCCCGCCTTATTACGCCACATGTGCAAAACATTAGTAACAACAATAGCACGGCAAAGATCTCGTGCATCACAGTACCAATAACCGCACGGCAGAAACCTCGTACATCATAGTATCAACAACCGCACGGTAGAAACCTCGTGCATCACAGTCTCAAGTGCAGCATAATAAATGACAATATATACAGGAACAAAGCAAGGGAATCAACTTAGGTATTTCCTTCACCAAAAGACGGTACAACTAACTTCCAAGGAATAACCATAACAGAGAAATACTAAGCACAATAAGAACAACTCAACAAGGAAGAAATAATACGAAACATCGGTTCCATAATACTCAGTTCAACAACAAGGAAATTAACATGAAACAAATAATTATAATTAAGGAAAATGTTACCTAAACATAGGATATCTAACTTCTTTCCAATTAAGACCAATTAATTGCACGAGAGATAGAAATAATGTTTTCCAAATAAATACAAGCAGTTAGTAATGATAATATGACTATAGAAGGGTAAATGTCCACAGTTAAATAGGTAAAATCAATTTGGCAACGAGAATACACCAAAAGGGTAAATAAATTGCAAGTAAGACATGTAGAGGTGAAACTAACAACAGAAAACTCAATCGTATTAAGAACAACCTCATATTCGGTGATTTCAAGGGTCTAAAAGCCTAAAGGGGACAATTTGCCAAAAATAAATCCTAGCACGCACTCGTCACCTCGCGTACAAGGAATACAATTAACAAAGAAGACTAAAATCCTAATGGGAAGTCCCCCACACAAGGTTAGGCAAGATACTTACCTCGAACCGGTTAAAATCAACTAGCAGCCGTGTTCTTGCCACGAGTACTCAACTCCAAATGGCCCAAATATATTCAATTAAATCACACATTGTAAATAACATCTCAAGCAACTGATTCTACTATTTAATTCAAAACTAAAGCGCGAAATTAGGTAAAATGACCAAAAAGCCCCTCAGGCCAACGTCTCGGAACCGGATGAATTTAATATTTTCAGAACCCTCGTACTCTCATGAGTCTAACCATATAGAAATCTCTCAAATCGGAGGTCAAACACCCCCTCAAAACTCAATAATTCGGTCTATGAAGTTCTACCCATTTTTCATTCAAAATCTGAAATTGAAGGATGAAATTAAGAGGAGATTCATGGAAATTGGTCTAAGTCAAGTGAGAATTACTTACCCAAGTTGGCCAGGTGGAAATCCCTATAAATATCGCCAAGACCTGAGCTCTAGAAGTCAAAATGTGATAAAATGGTGAAACCCTCGAATTTTGGATTAAATCTGTCTGCCCAGACATTTTGTTCTATGCGATCGCAAGAGAAGGAATGCGGTCGCATAGAGTAAAATTGGAAGGCCAGAAAAAGAAAGCCTATGCGAACGCATATGGGGTCATGCGATCGCAGAAGAGGAGGGAACATAACTATGCGATGGCGAACAAGGCTATGCGATCGCATAGAAGGAATTAGAACCCCTCTAGAATACACTATGCAATCGCGGAGGTGATGATGCGATCGCATAGAAGGAATTGATGCTGCCCAAACTTTGTGCTATGCGATCGCGGGACAAGCAATGCGATCGCATAGAAGGAAATACCAGATAGCAGAACAACAGTTCAAAAAGGAGGAAAAAGGATCCGTATCCCATCCGAAACACACCCGAGGCCCCCGGGACCCCGTTTAATTACACACACAAGTCATATAACCTAACACGGACTCGCTTGAAGTTCCAAATCACATAACACAACATCGAAACGACGAATCAAACCAAAAATCAAGCTTAAGAACTTCCAAATCTTCAAATGACGAATCTCATGCCGAAACCTATCAATTCAACTCGGAATGATGCCAAATTTTGCAGACAAGTCCAAAATAACATAACGGAGCTGCCCTAACTCTCGGAATCGCATTCCGACCCCGATATCCTAAAAGTCAACCGTGAGTCAAACTTATTTATTTTCCAACTTCAACTTTCGCCGAAATACCTCAATTCACTCTACGGACCTCCAAATCTAAATCCGGACGCGCGCCTAAGACCAAAATCACCATACAAAGCTGTTGAGATCATCCACAACCCATTCCGGGGTCGTTTACCCGAAAGTCCAATTCTGGTCAACTTTTCACCGTTCTAACTTCCAAAACAAGGTTACTTCTCTAAATTTGACTCTAAACCATCCAAAGGCCGAATTCCACCATGCACGCAAGTCGATACTCATAATCTGAAGCAGTTCCAGACCTTATGCCGCTGAACGAAGCTTAATTTCTCAAAATGACCGGTCGGGTCGTTACATCCTCCCCCTCTTAAAACCAACGTTCGTCCTCGAACGTGCTAAGATTCACCTCGAAGTCCTCAAGTCACTGAGTGCGCACTTCCAACATACACCCGTGGGGGATCCCATGTCACCCCAATCCACTTAAGCGTGACGACACCACCTCAACTTAAATTTAGCCTTTCTAGCAATACCAATAAGCCTTCAAGCCAGAAGTTTTCACCTTCCATCCATTTCCAAAAGACCCGATTCTAATCCATATCCGGTATCAGTCTCAACCAGCTATTTCAATACAAGCCAACACACATAGGGTACAACAACACAACATGACACACCACACATAGGTCCACAATAACATTTCTGATAGCAATACTTGCCTGGGATCGAATCTGTATCGTCCATAAGCCTCATATTCAATAGGAAACTCCTTTCAAACCTCCATAACACTGGCGATGATACAATAACCACAAATACCACATAACAAAACACCCGAATGACCAATCTCAGCAAACACCAACGGGTACACACCCCACAAACTAGAACTCAAGAAGCATAGAACGAAATGAATGAATATGGGAAGGGAAAACACATAAGGGAGTTAACAAGCAAATAAAACTAGCACAAATTCTTCTAAAACACAAATCTACAAGGACATCTAACAAGAAAGAATGAAAGCATATAAAGGACTCACAAGGATCTTGTACTGATATAACTCTCACTGCAGTACACAGTTCGGTCTCAACATATCAAATCACCTGAAATCACGAGGGTCCCGCCCTCAACACTGAATCACAAGTAGGGCACAAATAAACTCATATAGAGACTCTCACTAGATCAATTCCGTCTATAATTTACAACACAGACTGGCTCCCACACCGGTGGAGCATAGAAATCACAGCTCGTAACCAGGAATACTCAGAAGTCACATCAAACCTACCAAAACAGACAATCAAAATTTACTACTAGCCTCATAACTCTCGACAACGGCTAGAACGGACGATAGACACGGCTATCACTCATAAAACCTCCTAACAGGATAATCACATAGACAGAGTACAAATCATGAAGCGCTCCCATAAATGGAACATCAAACAAGGAAACTCGCCCCGATAAGCAGAACTGTGATGAACTACAGATAGTGCCCTCTATAACAAACTAAACTCGTAGCTGAATGACATTAGCTGGCGCACTGGCCTCAAACCTACTATATGAAACACATCAACGAGTCGGGCCTCCCCCTCTTAGGCGCCCTCTACCTGCCTGAATACCTCGCTGCGACACATCGGTCTGAAGTTTGGGACAATCTCTCACTATGTGACTAGTATCTCCACACTCAAAGCACCCTCTAAGCTGATGAGGCGGTGGGAACTATGTGGTACGGGTACTCCGAGACCCTTGAACACCTGAATCACCATGCATAGTCTGAAGCGCGAACTAAACTGGCTGACCCGCAATACCTTTACCAAGATGCACCCTGCCTCCAAAATAAGGACCAGTATATCTCATCGGTCTACGAGGCCTCCTTGCCTCCTCAAGCTCCCTCTCCTGATCTCGTCTGCTCTCTCTCTCTCATGACCCTGCCTGTCCTCTCTCTCTCTAGCATGCATACCCTCTATCCTCCTAGCAATGTTCACCACATGCTGATATGGAATATCCATCTCTAACTCACGAGCCATACTGGACCTGATGCTGGGAATAAGCCCCTCAATGAACCGGCGAAACTTCTCGCAAATAGTAGAAACCAAGGCTAAGGCATGTCTCGCCAAACTGGTGTAACAGACAGCATACTCCGAGACGGTCATAGCACCCTGACGCAAATGCTCAAACTTCGCGCACCATACATCCATGAGGCTCTGAGGAACAAACTCTCGCAGAAACATATCTAAAACCTGGGTCTAATTCAGTGAAGCTGCCTCGCCTAGGCTGTGTAACTCATAGGTGCGCCACCAATCATAGGCGGCTCCTCGAAGCTGGAAAGTAGTGAAAGAAACCCCGCTCGATCTAAAGATATCCATAGTATAGAGAATGCGATCACACTCATCAAGAAACCCCAAGGCATCGTCTGATGCTTACCCACTGAATACCGGAGGATCATACTTCTTGAACCTCTTAAGTCTCCTCTACTCCTGCTCAGAAGCCGCTGCCATGCCCTCGGGCTGAACTGGTGCTGCAGGCGGCGCAGGAATAATCTCAGGGATCTGCTCAACATGCGCTTGCTGCTCAGGGGTGCGGGCAGCGGGAGTCTGTGCTCCTCCCCCAATCTGGGATGTGGCTGCAGCAAGGGGAAGCAATACTGCCTGAGCCAAAGTGGTGTACATACTCATGAACTATGCCAAAGTCTCCTGAAGGGTTGGAGTAGCAGTAGTTGTAGGCGTGTCAGATGCCAGGACTCCAGCTGGATCTGCTGGTGGTACCTCGGCGGCCGCTCGCACAGGTGCTCTCGCAGCACCACGTGCGCGTCCTCGAACTCTACCCCAGCCCCGACCTCCGACGGCTGCAGCAAGGGGCGCGAGTGCCTGATCACCTCGGGTAGTACGTGTCCTCACCATCTGTGAGAGAGTAGAAGACAGAGGTTTAGGATTGTGGATGTCAAAAATCTCGCACGATAGGTAAATCAAATGAAGTGGAATTTTCCTAACGGTTACATAGTCTCTCGCAGATAAGTACAGACATCTCCGTACCGATCCGCGAGACTCTAATAAACCAGCTTGTGATTTGTGACTCCTATGAACCTAGAGCTCTGATACCAACCTGTCACGGCCCCAGTTCACCCTCCGTGAACATGTTGTGACGACACCTCGTCCCTACGACTAGGTAAACCTAACAATGCGGAATATAAACCAAATTGTAGAAGAAATAATTAAAACGGAACTAGCAAAATAGATCAGTGTTTAAGGTGCCACCTGGCACATACAATAACAACTCTCGAACTAACAAAAATTCCCAAAACCCGGAATCTCACAAATCACAAGCTACGGGATACATAAGAGGCTCTGACTCAAGAATGTCTATACAAGGAGAAATATTGAAAGAAACTATACTTATTACAGAAAGCTGGAAAGAGACTCCTCGGTCTGCGGACGTAGCAGATATACCTCGAAGTCTCTACCGATATGCCTCCTTCGAAGGCTGACATAACTGAGTGGGGGTACCTGTATCTGCACAACAAAAATATCCAGAAGAGTAGCATGAGCACACCACGGCGGTGCCCAGTAAGTATCAAGATTAACCTCAGTGGAGTAGTGACGAGGAACAGTCGAGACACCTACCGGTCAATAAGCATTATAATCATAGGAATAACGGAAATGATATAATAATATGTAATGACTGCACGAAATAACCAATAATGCTACAATTCACAATAAGGGAAGGGAACAACAAGTAACAACGAGAAAATAATAAATGACGATGCATAACGACGGCAATCACAATCCAAATCCTAAGGTCACAACACTGCAAGGGAAAAACAAGTCCATAACTCATATCCTACAATGATGTTCACTTAAGGTCTTATTCACTCTTTCCACAACTTCACCAAGTCTAGGACAACCCACAACTCACAAAACCCAACATCTGAAATCTAACACTTGGCATCCTATGCCCCATCAGTCTCTCAGTCATGCTGACCACTAACCGGCTAACTATGGCCACTTTCACATATAAAATGGATAAACGAGGGCATACCTCCCTCCTTAGCAAAAATAGTAGTAATTTACCTCTAACAGCAGTGTTCAACTATGTGTATGCTTGTGCAAGTGTTCTAACAAGAATTCTAACAACTAGTAACATGAATGGGAGAATGGACCGCACGTACGATGTTTCCTCACAGCTTCCGAGCGATAAAGCTCATACAGGTAAGCAACCCACAATCACAATAATAACGAAATAGGAATGCCTCAACAGGTCGTCACAATTCATTACAATCAACCCCTGACATAGCCCACCTTATTCTGCCACGTGTGCAATGATAATATAATAAGTACCGCCTTATTTTGCCACACGTACATCATAATGTTCCCACCTTATTCTGCCACATGCGCAACCCACACATAAGCATATAACATATCCCGCCTTATTACGCCGCATGTGCAAAACATCAGTAATAACAATAGCACGACAAAGACCTCGTGCATCACAGTACCAAGAACCGCACGGCAGAAACCTCGTGCATCACAGTCTCAAGTGAAACACAATAAATGACAATATATACAGGAACAAAACAAGGGAATCAACTCAGGTATTTCCTTTACCAAAAGACGGTACAACTAACTTCCAAGGAATAACCGTAACAGAGAAATACTAAGCACAATAAGAACAACTCAACAAGGAAAAAATAATAGGAAACAACGGTTCCATAATACTCAGTTCAACAACAAGGAAATTAACATGAAACGAATAATTACAATTAAGGAAAATGTTACCTAAACATAGGATATCTAACTTCTTTCCAATTAAGACCAATTAATTGCACGAGAGATAGAAATAATGTTTTCCAAATAAATACAAGCAGTTAGGAATGATAATATGACTATAGAAGGGTAAATGTCCACAGTTAAACAGGTAAAAATTAATTTGGCAACGAGAATACACCAAAAGGGTAAATAAATTACAAGTAAGACATGTAGAGGTGAAACTAACAACATGGAACTCAATCGTATTAAGAACAACCTCATATTCGGTGATTTCAAGGGTCTAAGAACCTAAAGGGGATAATTTGCCACAAATAAATCCTAGCACGCACTCGTCACCTCGCGTACAAGGAATACAATTAACAAAGAAGACTCAAATCCTAAGGGGAAGTCCCCCACACAAGGTTAGGCAAGATACTTACCTCGAACCGGCTAAAATCAACTAGCAACCGCGTTCTTGCCATGATTACTCGACTCCAAATGGCCCAAATCTATTCGATTCAATCACACATTGTAAATAACATCTCAAGCAACTGATTCTACTATTTAATTCAGAGCTAAAGCACGAAATTAGGTAAAATGACCAAAAAGGCCCTCAGGCCAACATCTCGGAACCGGATGAATTTAACATTTTTAGAACCCTCGTACTCTCACGGGTCTAAGCATATAGAAATCTCTCAAATCGGAGGTCAAACACTCCCTCAAAACTCAATAATTCGGTCTATGAAGTTCTACCCATTTTTCATTCAAAATCTGAAATTGAAGGATGAAATTAAGAGGAGATTCATGGAAATTGGTCTAAGTCAAGTGAGAATTACTTACCCAAGTTGGCCAGGTGGAAATCCCTATAAATATCGCCAAGACCCGAGCTCTAGAAGTCAAAATATGATAAAATGGTGAAACCCTCGAATTTGGGATTAAATCTGTCTGCCCAGACATTTTGTTCTATGCGATCGCAAGAGAAGGAATGCGATCGCAGAAGAGGAGGGAACATAACTATGCGATCGCGAACAAGGCTATGCGATCGCATAGAAGGAATTAGAACCCCTCTGGAATACACTATGCGATCACGGAGGTGATGATGCGATCTCATAGAAGGAATTGATGCGATCACGGAGGACAAGCAATGCGATCGCATAGAAGGAAATACCAGATAGCAGAACAACAGTTCAAAAAGGAGGAAAAAGGATCCGTAGCCCATCCGAAACACACCCGAGGCCCCATCTAATTACACACACAAGTCATATAACCTAACACAGACTCGCTTGAAGTTCCAAATCACATAACACAACATCGAAATGACGAATCAAACCAAAAATCAAGCTTAAGAACTTCCAAATCTTCAAATGACGAATATCATTCCAAAACCTATCAATTCAACTCGGAATGAAGCCAAATTTTGCAGACAAGTCCAAAATAACATAACGGAGCAGCTCCAACTCTCGGAATCACATTCTGATCCCGATATCCCAAAAGTCAACTGTGAGTCAAACTTCAACTTTCGCCGAAATACCTCAATTCACTCTGCGGACCTCCAAATCTAAATCCGGACGCGCGCCTAAGTCCAAAATCACCATACAAAGCTGTTGAGATCATCCACGACCTATTCCGGGGTCGTTTACCCAAAAGTCCAATTCCGGTCAACTTTTCACCGTTCTAACTTGCAAAACAAGGTTTCTTCTCTAAATTTGACTCTAAACCATCCGGAGGCCGAATTCCACCATGCACGCAAGTCGATACTCATAATCTGAAGCTGTTCCAGACCTTATGCCACTGAACGGAGCTTAATTTCTCAAAACGACCGATCGGGTCGTTATAGAGGCAATATTATTATTTATAAATTTCAAGGCAAACAACACAAGCATGCACAAATTACGCCGAGGTCGTACGACCCGATCCAACATAAATTTAAACTATGCACTGCTGGAGGGTCGAATTACTTAACCATAGATGCATCTATTTAATATACCGAGGCGTTCAGCTCGTTCCACAAAAGATAAACACATTCAAGCAGTCAATCAAGTATTCAACAAGGGGAAATTATCCAAGGAAAAGGCAATTTCTTCTTTAAAAGTCAAGAAAATGATATTTAGACTTTTAGAAATTTATTTTCCAAGTTCGATATGATTTAAGCATTTTAAATTGATAATGAGGTTGCAGATATTGCAAGTAAAGCATGATTTTGGGTCCTAGACTACCCGGACTTAAGAATAATAGTAGCTACGCACGGACTTTCGTCACCTCGTGCATACGTAGCCCCACAAATAGGATCACACATTGATTTGGTTCCATAACCGGCTCCCAAGCCATTCAAGCAACTCAAATCTATGCCCAACGCTCCATATGTCCCGACCTCAAATCGGACCAGGTCGTGATGGCTTCTCTCGCGAAGACAAGGCCGCCGACACAATTCCCAAATTCAGTTTTAACAACTAAATAAATCAATATACGTCATTTATAAGGATACATCCCCAACAAGTATAGACTTAGTACAATAAAACAAGTGCGGAAATGAATACAGCCCGACATCGGGGTGTCACAAGTCACGAGCATCTAATAGGGTCTAAATACAACTGTAAAATCTGAAATGTACTGAGTATAGACAAATGAAATAAAGAGGGAGAAAAACAATGCTGCGAACGTCAGCAGCTATTTTGCTAAACTCCGATGACTCTGCCTCTGATCAACCAATACCCACTACCGGGTTCAGAAACACCTGAATCTGCACACAAGGTGCAGGGAGTAAAGTGAGTACTCCGACTAAGTGAGTAAAAATCATAAATAAAGGCTGAGTGATAAGAAATCACGAAAAGTGCATCAACATGTTGTATAGAAGTAGTACAAAACCAATAAGAAAGCAATGAAGCTATGAATCTCTTAAAACATCTTAACTCGGTTTAAACTTTTTTAAAAATGAATTTTTAACAGTTATGGAAATGAATGCAAAGAAATTAGTGTAGATAAGCACAGAAAATTTGCCCCCTCGGGCACAGATACACATTTATACAAGTAAATGGCAGGCAAATAAGAAAGATAAGTACATAAGGTTCGCCCCTCGGGCACAATGTCAACAAATCCGCCCCTCGGGCAATATCTCAAAATAGTATCAGCCCCTTGGGAAATCACATAGAACAATACCATCCCCTCGGGCTATATCTCACATCACAATGGGTACCCGCGCTCACTAGGGATGCACATACTCCGGGAGGGGCCCCTTACGGCCCAAGCACAATATCAAGCCATCTCGTGGCATCATAAGCAGGCTCTCGGCCTCATATCAATATCAAGCCACCTCGTGGTGCACAATCTCAGGCCCTCAGCCTCATTATCATAATCAGTATCTCACTGCTGCGGCGTGCAGCCCGACCCAACAGGCCCTCGGCCTTACTCAGTCAAAAATTACATAAGCCACTCGGGCAACAATAAAACATAATGCTAAGCCCAAAATATTATTTAAAATATCATTTCAAGTGTTAAAGCAGAGTAAACATGGCTGAGTTTTGAAAATAGTGGAAAATAACATGACTGAGTTCAAGTATAAAGTCAAAATAGTGAGGAAACATCAATATAAATCCCCGAAGGGTTCAAATAGTTGTCACGAGGCCTCAAATATGGCGTTCAACCCAAATCATGATGATGGCAAATAGATTTCAGTCAAATATACGATAAAATAGTCAATCGGGACAGACTAAATCACGATCCGCAATAGTGCACGACCCCACGCTCGTCATCTAGCGTGTGCATCACCTCAATATAGCATTACAGTGTGCAATCCGGAATTTCGATCCCTCAGAACATCATTTACAATCATTACTCACCTCGATCCAGTCCAAACTCTAGCCCGCGATGCCTCGTCCGCACAAATCGACCTCCGGATGCTCCAAATATAGCCACAATCAGTACATAATCATTAAAATATGCCAAGGGAGCGAAGACCACTCGAAAATATTCAATTTAACATCAAAATCCCGAAATTGCTCAAACCCGGCCACCCGGGTCCACGTCTCGGAATCCAATAAAATTAAAATCAATGGAATCCTCATCCTCACACGAGTTCACACATATCAAGAACATCAAAATTGGACCTCAAATAGCCCCTCAAATCCCCACTGAAAGATCTCTTAATCTCAAGCCCTAATTACCCAATTTTGCTACTTATTTTTTCCATGGATTTCAAGCTTACAATGATAAAATTCACCATAGAAACAAGTTTAAGGTCCAAAAATCTTACCTCCATGAAATCCTCTTGAATTCCCTCTTCAATTAGCTCTCCCAAGCTTCAAAATTGCCCAACAATGGAGGTTCTTAGCCTCAAAATCGCGGAACAGCCCTTTTAAAACATTCTACCCAGCACTTAAAATTCCTCAATCGCGATCGCGAAAATTGCCTCGCGATCGCGAAGCACAAATAGGACTGCCACTCAACTTACCTTATGCGATCGTGGAACAACACACGCTATCACGAAGCACTTCCAAGCCAACTCACGCGATCGCGACCATGCCCATGCGATCGCATAGAACAAAGCCTTCCACTTCTCACCAGCCCACTTTCCTCAACGTGAACGTGGCCTGGCCCACGCGTTCGCGAAGCAATAACTCTCAACACACTGCGATCGCGACCGGACCTTTGTGATCGCATAGAGAAATTCTTCACCCCTGCCTAACTGAGCCTACGTGATCGCGAACGCTTATATTCGATCGCGAAGACCAAAAATACCTGCAACTAAAACCAGAAAATCTGCAACTTTCAAAACATGAAATTGATCCGTTAAACCACCTGAAACTCACCCGAGGCCTTCAGGACCTCAACCAAACATGCCAACATATCCCATAACATCATTCAAACTTGTTCCAACCTTCGGAATGCTCAAAACAACATTAAAATACCGAATCTCATTGGATTCAAGCCTAAGAATTTCAAGAACTTCCAAATTACGCTTTTGATAAAAAACCCAACCAAACCACGTCCGAATGACCTGAAATTTTTCACAAACATCCCAAATGACACAACGGAACTACTGCAACTTCCAAAATTTCATTCCGACCTCTATGTCAAAATTTCAACTATCAACCGGAAAACGCCAAAATCTCAGTTTCGCCAATTCAAGCCTAAACCTTTCACAGACTTCCAAAATGCATTCCGATCATGCTCCTGAGGCCCAAATCACCTAATGGAGCTAACCAAATCATAAAAATTCCTATCCGAGATCATATACAAACAAGTCAGATCTTGGTCAAACCTTTCAAATTTTTAAGCTTTAAATTGAAAAATGTTCTACCAAATTCATTCTAATTAACCTGAAACCAAAACCAACGATTTACATAAGTCATAATACACCACACGAGGCAAGTCATTCCCGAGAGCTGACGATGAAAGTGCAAAAGCTCTAAACGACCGATAGAGTCGTTGCTCCATAACTAGTCAATAATTAGGCAAACCCATTAATATATGCTCAATTGCTCATTTTAATCTTATTTGTAGCAATTTCTAACCTCGATCAAAAAGTCGATATAAATCACCCTTGGGCCCACGTGCCCGGATTCCAAATATTTTCGAAGCTAACCATAACCTCACGAACTCAAATATATGATTTATTCCAAATTCCATGTCCAATTTCGTGGTAAAAATCCAAAAATACCAATTTTTAGGTCTTTTACTAAAAATCCACAATTTCTACTAATTTTCATGTTCCAATCCATGTATAATTCATGTATTTAACTCATAAATGGAAAGGAATCACTTACCTAGTGATGGGTAACGAAGAAGCTCCTCCAAAATCGCCCTAAGCTCGGCTCCCATGAAAGATTTGAGATAAAATGAGCCAAAATCCGTTTTTGAAACAACTAACTACCCAGCACTGCCCTTCTTCACTTTTGCGTTCCTCACGACGCGTTCGCGAAGCTTTTCGACCTCACTGCTTCGCATTCGCATACCCATCCTCGTGTTCGTGTAGGCCAAATGACCTCAGGCCCAGTCCTCATTTCCTTCTATTCGTTTGCCACTCCCCACTCGCGTTCGTGTAGGTTCCTTAAGTTCTTCACGCGTTCGCGTTTCACCCTTCACGTTCGCGAAGACCAATCACAAGAGCCCCAAAATTTCCTCTTCGTGAATGTGGGACTTCCTTTGCATTCCCGAACAATGACACCAAACATGAGAAACAACAGTTCCCAAACAACTCCAAATGATCCGAAACCACCCCGAAACATACTCGAGGCCCCTGGGACCTTAACCAACTATACCAACACGTCCCTAAGCACATTACAAACTTCGAGCCTTCGAATCACATCAAACAATGTCGAATTCATGGATTGCACCTCATTCCAAGCTTAATGAACTTTAGAATTTCAAACTTCTACATTCGATGCTGAAACCTATCAAATCATGTCTGATTGACCTCAAATTTTGCACACGTCATATTCGACATTACAACCTACTCCAACTTCCAGAATCGGAATCCGACCCTGATATCAAAAATTTCACCTCCGGTCAAACTTCTCAAAATATTTAAATTTCTAAATTTAGCCAAATGATTCCACATGGCCTATGGACCTCCAAATCTATTCCCGGGCGTGCTCCCAATACCATAATCACCATACAGAGCTATTCCCAGACTCGAAATCCCAAATGGACATCGATGACATTAAAATGCACTTCAACCCAATTTATGAAATTCTTCCAAAAATGCTAACTTCCACAATAGGTGCCGCCGAAATGCTCCCGGATCATCCAAAACCCGATCCAGACATACGCCAAGTCCGAAATCATCATACAAACGTGTTGAACTTGGAATCTTCAAATCCCGATTCTGAGGTCGTATACTCAAAATACATCCTTAGTCAATTCGTCCAACTTAAAGCTTTTAAAATGAGAATTTTCTTTCCAAATCAACCTCGAACTTTCCGAAATTAAATTCCAACCACGCGTACAAGTCGTACTACCTAAAGTGAAGCTACTCATGGCCTCAAACCACCAAACGACGTGCTAGAGCTCAAAATAACCGGTCGGGTCGTTACAAATTCCCTCATACAAGGTTAGAAAGGATACTTACCTCGCCTCAAAGCCCACTTTCTGGTCCAAGATTATGCTCAACCCCTCAATTCGGCCAACTCAATAATCAATCTATCTTTTTCTTTACCGATTCACCACTATCGGCTCAATCCAATGATTTGATACTAAAATCCTCTCTCAAAATAGCCTACTCTCGGACCTAGTGTTCAAAATATGATAGAATGAAGAAAAAACCCAAGTTACACAGGTGAAAATAAGCTGCAGATGTCGCATTTGTGATCCAGGGTTGGCAATTGCGAACCTTCGCAAAAGCAAAGAAGCCTTCACAATTGCGAACAAGAACATGGCTGGAAAAGGACGCATTTGCGACAAAAAGTTAGCAATTTCGCACTGGGTATCGCAATTGCGATAGAGATGTTCGCAATTGCGACCATACCAGAAACCAGCAGTTTTTCTCGATATGGAAATAGGCATAACTCTCTCATACAATGTCCAAATTCAACGATTCTTTTTGCTATGGCCCGCAATTACGATACGGATCGAATGGTTTAAAAAAATGAATTTGGTGTTCATTTTCTTAATATGATACTTTTTATGCTTGAAGAAATGGCGACGAAGCATAAAAAAACAAGTACAACATAACCTAAACCTATACAAAACTCACTCGAGCCCTCGAGGCTCCAAACCAAATACCCACACAAGTCTAAAAACATAACATAAACTTGCCTGAGGCCTTAAATTACATCAAACAATGTCAAAAACCGTGAATACAAGTCACATTCAATGCCGAAACCTGATGAACTTTAGAACTTCCAACTTCTACATTCGATGCCGAAACCTATCACATCACGTTCGATTGATCTCAAATTTTGCATACAAGTCACATTCGACATTACGGACCTACTCCAACTTCCAAAATTGGAATCCGGCTGTGATATCAAAGAGTCCACTCTCGGTCAAACTTTCCAAAACCTTCAAATTTCCAACTTTCACCAAACGACCCCGAAATGACCAACGGACCTCCAAATGTACTTTTGGACGCGCTCCCAATACCTGAATAACCATACAGAGCTATTTCCAGACTCGGAATCCCAAACAGACATTGATAACATTGAAATTCACTCCAACCCATATTTAGGAAATCCTTCCAAAATGCCAAATTTCCACAATAGGCGCTGAAATGCTCACGGGTCATCCAAAACCCGATCCGGACGTACTCGCAAGTCCAAAATTATCATACAAACTTGTTGGAACTTTTAAATCCTGATTCCGAGGTCGTTTACTCAAAAATGACATCTTAGTGAATTCTCCCAACTTAAAGCTTCCGAAATGAGATTTTTCTCTCTAAATCAACTCCGAACTTTTCGATACTCAGTTCCGACCACACGTACAAGTCATAATACCTAAAGGAAGCTATTCATGGTTTCAAACTGCCGAACGACGTGCTATATATATATATATATATTAGATGGGAATACAAATAGTATAATGACTCTAAAGTAGGATATCTTTAATTTGGTTTGGTGGAAGTTTTATAATATTCAAAGTTTAAGTTTCATTAAAATTGTACAGAAATTCTATGCAAATAAACCTCTTTTTTTGTGTCAATGGACATTTGACATCACATAGGAATACGTTCTATTGTTACTAATCTTTAGTAGATAATTATATTAGGACTTTAACTTCTACCTAATTCAAAATAAAGAGAAATTTAATAATATTTTGAGGTTCTAATTAAATATTTAGAAAATTAACATAAAAATAGTTTTTGTTATGTTATATAATTTTAAAATAAAATATTTTGTAGAAGGTAAAATATTAATGATTTTAAGGTACTAAATATTATCATTTTCTACATAGTCCAAATAAAGAAATTTTAATAAGAATAATTTATTTGATTATTAAGGAAATAGTTAAATGACTATTTTGTCAGTGTAAAATTTATTTTTAAGGGATAAGAAAGACGAACGATATTTCGCTAAGAGCCTTTGTGTTTTTAATATAATATATATAAATATAAATATAAATAAAATAGCTTAAAATGAACAACCTTCAATGAAATAAGTGCATGTTCTTGTATATGCCAAAAAGACAACAAAAAAGTCAAAATATGATCTGTTCATGTACGACAAATGAAATGAAGGTTAAGTCAAAAGTCTTGATTTGTTATATCTAAACTGGAGCCTTCTCCTTTCTATTGGATGGTTTAACTTCTTTCTTAACTTATATACAAATTTATAACGAGTAAGAAATTTGTGATTTTTTTTAAATGAAAACTTTTGAACATGTTTTGATTAATGTTGCTTGAATAAGAAATAAATTAATATTACTCCATAAGTGCTTCTTGTAAACCAGATGTAGAAGGTTTGAGATCAATTCATTGGATCCATCTATTTCATATGGGAGAATTTCATGTACATGTTACTATCACTGATTATCTACTTATAAAAAACTATTTAATACAACTCTAAAGAGTGTAATGATTGTTAAAGAAATGTTAAACAAAGAAAAAAAATCAATACGTATTAACTTAGTATTTATTTCTTGCTTCATAATAAGAAGTGCATCAGCTTCTAATCATACTATCTCGACTCACGATCATGATTAAACACTTATAGAGAACTATTCAATATATTTCCATATGGGAAATTTTCATTTATATCTTACCATCACAGTTATCTACAAATAGAAAACTAATCAATATATTTCTAAAGAGTGTAACGATTGTTAAAGAAATTTTAAAGAAAGAAAGATATTATTATGTATTAACTCAACTTGCTACAAAGCAAAAGTTTGACCAGCTTCTGGTCATACTATTGACCATCATGTCTATATAAATACCGAACGAATTCTTCATATAGAGAAAACTAAAACTTTTCTCCAATATTGCAGAAATATCTTGACACAAAAAAAGAAGTTGAAAAATGAAAACGAATCTAAGGAGAGTATTTTCTTTGGTGTTATTGATGGTCTTGGCCATTGGAGGATATTTTGTTGAAAGTACTCAGATTATTATTAAATGTGATCCAGCTGTATGCGCAAAAACATGCCAACAAGCCTAAGGTTCAAGGCTAATTAAATCTTATTGTAATCCCATACCATTTGGAAATACAAAAGTTTGTGTATGTGAACACAACCCGCCCATTCTCAAAGGATCACGAAAGAGTTTATTTCCATGATTCATGTAAACTCGTCAATTGAAAGAGAGTTAATATACATAATCACCTTGCTATATTCTCTGTCATACCTAGAAAATTCTTTTATGAAATGAAGGTTAGATACTTCCATCAATATTTTAATCAGTAGATAGATGCTTTCACAGATCTCATCATTACTTATTATTCTTTAAGGTGGTTTTTTCATGTTTATGCGATTGATATGTGTAGATGAAAAAAACTAAGACTAAGGACTTATTATTGTCAATTTATATAATATGAAGAGTGAACAAACCAGCGACAAGCAAACACAACAACAAAAAGAAGCTACGAAACTAAAGAGACTCGTGTCAGCCTGAAATTTATAAGAAAATACATTAATGGCTAAGAGAACAGGATTCGAGAATAAAAGATTTCAATGCTTATTTCAAGATCGAAATGTTAAATAGAAAGATTAGAACAAGAGTTTAATTAAAATCGTCCAAAATATTCGATAATGTAAGAGTTTATCAATTGAGATTGTTAAGACTTTCAACTCTTAATCGAATAAATAAAACTACACACATTAAAAAATAAAGAAAAAAAAATCCATTTGACCGTAGCATTCTATAATTATCACAATCAAAATTCTTAAATTATTTGAAATTTTTTTATAGATCCTTATACTATTATTTTTTGTCACAGCTAAATTTTTAAACTCTTCTTTTCTTGTTATAAAACAACTTTATTATCTAGTAGAAAGCGATCCAAACTTGAGTTTAACCGATGCAACAATCTTAAAAATTATTTGCTCCTAACTAGATTTTGTGTCATAACATACAATTGTTAGGTAGTTGCATGGAAGGAGAGATAGTAACTTTCTAGGTAAAAGGTTCGAGCATACGTAAACGTCCCTTTCATTATAAATTTATTACATGGGAGTTTTACAATGGGGGTCTATTTGGGATGGTAGATTGATTTCATGGCCAAATGCCTCTAGGGATAATGACATCTCCAATGTTGTTGTGCCATGAATCAGCCAAGTGAGTAGCTAAGTTCTTCAATAGTCATGTTCTAGGGTATGCTGATTGTTGTACACAGAACTCAACGAAAGCCAACAAAGCGAGGCGACCTACTCAACACCACCACCAAATAAAAGAATGTTAATTAGCATTTCTTTAATCTAGTGGACCATTTATTTATTCGATCATAAATCCCGTTGAAACTTTTCATTTGTTTTTTTCAACCAAGTCTGCACACTTCATTCTAGCCGGGACTACCTATTCATTGGAGTGGTTGGCTGAGATTTACATGCGCAAGATTGTATGCCATCACGGTGTGTCAGTGTCCATCATTTCGGATCGGGGCACACATTTTATATCATAGTCTTAGAGAACCGTGCAGTGAGAGTTGGGCACCCAGGTTGAGTTGAGTATATCATTTCACCCTCGGACGGACGGACAATTCGAGTGCACTATTCAGATATTAGAGGATATGCTACGCTCTTGTGTCATTGATTTTGGGGGTTCTTAGGATCCGTTTCTACCGTTCGCGGAATTTGCCTACAACAATAGCTACCAGTCGAGCATTCAGATGGCTCCGTATGAGGCTTTGAATGGGAGACGGTGTCGATCTCCGGTGGGATGGTCTGAGCTGGGTGAGGCTAGGCTATTGGGTACTGACTTGGTATAGGATCCTTTGGACAAGGTTAAATTGATTCAGGATCGGCTTCGCACGGTGCAGTCTAGACAACAAAGTTACGCCGACTGGAAGGTCCGTGATATTGCTTACATAGTTGGGGAGAAGGTACTGCTCAAAGTTTCACCCATGAAGGGTGTTATGAGGTTCGGGAAGAAGGGTGTTGATACCCAACGTTTCACTTATATTTTTAAATTGTATATATATACTTTCAAAATAGTATATTTGCATCATCATTTAGTTTATAAACCTATACAGGCATTTAACATAATTTTTCATAATTTTTAAATATTTTAAATCAATTCCTTTTTGCATTTTTATCGTATAAATACACAATAATTATACTATAAATACACAATAATTATACTTCAAATAAAAAATCTCATGGTGATTTAATCATCCAAACTCATCATTTTTACCAATATGTATGTTTTTAAATATTTTAATATAACTTTTATAATTACATTTGCATTTCTTGGCTAATTGCATATTTTTGCAATAATAGCCCATGTTCATGTAAAATTACGATATTTATGCAAAAAATATCTTTTATATTTTTATAATATTAAGTTATTATATTTAATCATTTTAGTGTATAAATAATATTTTTTGTTATTTATTAATTATTTTAAATTATGTTTTTGCTAAATTTGGGGTATCTAAATACTAGCCTAAATTCTACCTATTTTTGGACCAACCTCACCCCAATTACCTAATATACTAGCCCAAAATACCCCAGCCCAAACTAAATTAACGCAACCTATAACCCGGTCGGTACCCGTTTCCTAAACCCGCCCAGTCCCGTTATAAAATCCTGACCGTTGATCTCTAAGATCAATGACCTACATCAAATCATCCCCTTTTAACTACACAAAACCCCTAACCCTAACCTTATTTATCACAGAACGCCGCCCTCATACTCTTTCGAACCCCCTTCTTATATGAACCCTAGCCGTTGTATCTCTCAACCTCTTCTAATCCCGTTGATAATGGGATTTTACCATTATTTGCTTACCTTATTTGTCTGCTCTCACTACTGTTGGTTCGTCTATGGTGTTACCTAGTTGCTTGCCTAAATATGGCAAGCAAATCTCATCAAAATTGAACCAATGTTGGTTCAAATCCTTGAACTTTCTGCTATTCCGTCTATATTCACTCTTGTTCTATTATGTGTATGAATCTCTTTATATTTTCTGTTGATCCTTATTTACTCTAAAACTAGGGTTTTCAGATCTCGTTAGATCGAACCAAATTTGGTTCGAATCTCTGATTTTTAAGTGTTATTATGTCTATGTTCATCCTATATTCTATCGTGTGACAGTTTTTTGTTACATTTTTGTCAATATTTGCTTCCCCTAAAATTAGGGTTTACCTATTTTCCCTTGAATCTGATTTTATTAATTTTGCATGCTATGGTTTCCTTATTTATATTTGATTTTATAGTGTTTCCTTGTTTGCTTGTTTAATTTTACTACTATATAAACCCCTTCTCATTCCCCTTTAAGAGGGGACTTGAACCGTTAAGAGATTTACTAAAAACTGAAATTACTACTCTTTGTTCTCTCATACTCTTGTTCTATATTCGGGTTCTTGGCCGGTTGAAAGTCAAGGACAGAAATTCTGGGTTCTTGCTACTGCGGACTTTGTTCTTTCTTATTTTTTGCTTAACTAGTGAGTTACTGAACCTTTGCAATTTCGTTCCTATGTATCTGCAACTTGCATATGTTTTTCACTTCTGAAGTCCATATCTTAATGTGTTGTTGGGTTACTCTTGTGTTCAATTCTACTTGGTTTACCTCAGCTTTAGGTCTCTTTAACGTTTAACTTCATATTGTTGCTGGTTTGAAACATGCCTAAGCCTATTTCGAGTAATCAAGATTCTCTTAATTTCGTTTAGCCAATGTGTTATGAACTACTACTGTATGTGACCTTTGCACTTGTTAGCATCTCTTTGGTGTTTAATTCTGCTTAAGGTTGTCCATTCTGTTATTTGAATATGCTCCATCTGCATAATTTGAACGTTCTTTAGTTAATTGGTCTATTAGGTCCGACCTGACTGCTTACACTTATTCTATGACATGAGTTTATCTTCCCTTTTCTATTCTTAATCTCTATAATGGCAATCTTGCATAGGTAGTATGTTTTAATTCTGTGTCTAGATCCTGTTCTATCAATAATGACTAGTTCTCAATTAATATACCCCTCAGCATGTTTTGGCTCACTTGATTCACCAGTATGTTGTAATAATTTATGATTCCCTACTATGTATAAATATTGTTCAGCTGCCTGATGTGGAGTTAACATGGCTATCTTATGACACTGGATAATATACTTAACATAATTTGAACCTTTTCTTTATTATGAGTGTGTATTCCAATGCTGCAAACTTGTTTGTTAATGTGTGACTATTTATGGACTAGG